>NW_024582790.1:445168-450145 GCF_018398535.1 Haplochromis burtoni
CTCCCCTGCTCCAGCAGGTCGCAGAGAATGGGGGTGAGAGAAGACTCCAAACCTCCCTCCACCCGCTCATTGTAGTGTTGATGCATGTGTGTTCTAAGGTGCATTTAAAACCCAGGAGGGCATGGAGCTACCTGCCAGAGAGCAGCAGGTAAGCGCATAGAATGTAGTGTAAAGCGCTTTGGGGGTCCTTAGGGACTGAGTTAAAGCGCTATACAAATACAGGCCATTTATCATTTTACCATTTATAAATGCCCTACCTGGCCCCCTGGCAAAACTTTGCTAGACCCCCCTGCACAGTTACCAGCTGTCAGCTACATAAAAAA
The DNA here is from genome assembly GCF_018398535.1 of Haplochromis burtoni. Lineage (NCBI taxonomy): Eukaryota > Metazoa > Chordata > Actinopteri > Cichliformes > Cichlidae > Haplochromis > Haplochromis burtoni. Next base: position 445,492 of record NW_024582790.1, read on the forward strand.
GGATCCTGGTGTTATTTGTCTCTCAGAAACAGTTCATAACTTCCCTTCAACTCATTCATGTCACCTAAAAGGTAAACCTGTTTCTCCATCACCTGTTCAGCTCTGATGATCCAGTAAGGACATCTCCTGGTTTCATCTTCATGTTTCCCTCTCACCAGATAACCAAACCGATATCATGACCAGCAGCTTTACAGCTGTGGCTCCAGCAAACATCAGCTGATACTAGAAATTAATATTAAATAAATTCTAACAACAGCTGATCAAGCTTAAACGTGCTGCTGTTGTTTAGCGCGACATCCGCTGGTTTCCTCTTTCTGGTGCAAAGTGGGCGATAAACAAACAAGAGAGAAAAGCCGATCAGCTGATCATTGATCAGTTTCATGATTGAATGAGAGAAGAAGAGGCAGCTGACAGCGTAAAGACGCAGAATAAATCCAGCTTTGTGTCTTTTTCCATTCTAGCTGAAGTACGGGACATACTGTGTTCCTTCTCAGCTCAATACAAAACGCATAATATTTTCTCTGAATGCGGGACGATTCAGTTTTTACGGGACGGTTGGCAACTCTACTAATCTTATGAATAAAATAAAGTTCGCTATCAGTAACATCATAGCACTCACCTAGCTGAGCGACCGTGGCTCAGGGGGTTGGGAAGCGTATCTGTAATCGGAAGGTCGCCGGTTTGATCCCCGGGCTCTCTGTCCTGGTCGTTGTGTCCTTGGGGAAGACACTTTACCCTACCGCCTACTGGTGTTGGCCAGAGGGGCCGATGGCGCGACATGGCAGCCTCGCTTCTGTCAGTCTGCCCCAGGGCAGCTGTGGCTACAACCGTAGCTGCCTCCACCAGTGAATGAATAGTGGCATTGTAAAGCGCTTTGGGTGCCTTGAAAAGCGCTATATAAATCCAATCCATTATTATTATTGTATAGAAACTCCATCATGCTTGTACGCAGTACAAGTTATTGTAACTGACTGTAAAAAGTTAGCACAATGAAAATAAACTCCACCTAAACTTGGTTTATATCTGACCCAGATAGACTGCAGGTCATAACTTCTTACCTGAAGTTCAGTTCACCTGACACTCGGACCGGCGACCGCCTCGGGTCTCTCCTCTTCCTGCCTCCCCTTTCCTCATCCACCTGCTGGCCTCTGTGGAAGCTCCACCATAGTCACCACCAAACATCTGAGTTATTTTTACACATCTGCCAGCATCTGGCCAATCCACCACCTTTCATTGTTTATACAGTTACAAAAAAAAAGAAAAAAAACCCATCCGCCTATAAAAATGAAAAATCACCATCAGCCCACCGAGCAAATGCCTGGTATGCCTGATGGCCAGTCCAGCTATGGTCATGCCATCAGTTAACCCTTCGTGTGCCCAGGGTTGCTGACCCCTGGTTTATACTCATGGGTAGTAGTTATAGGCTATGTGACATCAGCACTGGAGATTGGATCTCTTCGTAGGCCTTGGAACATTAGCGTGACTGAATCTGATTTTTTTTTCTTCAGATTTTATTGTTTACTGGTTTTAGAAAAATTTCATCCTTTCTGTGATAACTTAAATTCTACGTGTGGTGTCAGCTATAATACTAGCTCTACAGTTGTTTGTTAACCAGAAAACTATACATAAGTGTCTAATAATGATGCATTGGGTTACACATCCTTCATATAAACGCTCGTAGTGTGGTTTCTAAGATGGATATGATTAGAATCTGGGCCTGTTTAACTGGTGCTGATATAATTGTTGTTTCTGGCTATCCAAATCTATACTGCATTAAGACATGGCAATTGATGGATTTAACATTTACCGTTCAGTCTGTCACCTACCAGAAATCATTCTGGTAGGTGATTTTAATTGGAACTGGCTTTCTTCTGTGTCTGATGAAGGCACACTGCTTGCTTTTAAATCTAACGCAAATTATTCCCACATGCCTTGATCTCAAATCCCCAGATAAATCTTCTCTTATTGACCTTTTTTTTTCTTTTTACTTTTCCATATCAGCAGTTTTTGTCAATGACCTGAGTGATTACTGCGTAGTTGGTGCTGTGAGAAACACTAAAATCTCACTCCTCAAGCATCACATTATCACAAAAAGAAATTTAAAGCTTTTCAGTGAGAAATTTCAGGGTTTTTTCAGTTTTTCATGTTATATTGACAGTATCAGTTTAGCTTGGAAATATTTTCAGGAGAGTTTTATCTCCTTTGCAGACAAATTTTTGTTAGGTCAGTGTGAAAGGTTGGGACAGCCCCTGGTTCAATTCTGAATTGGCCGGTCTCCTACATAAAGGAAACCAGGCCTGGGCAGCTGCTAGAAAGTCTGGATCTGATGCTGATTGGCTATGTTTTTGTCAGCTGTGTAATCTGTTTACTTTCTCCATCAGGAAGGCTAAATGTGACTACTTTCTGACTTTGACCACTGACAGTCTAAAAGACCCTAGGAGGTTTTGGCAAACCAGTCTCTCTCTGCTAGCTCTTATTCCTCCGATCTACCTCCTTATTTAATTATTGACTCCACTCCTGTGTCAGACAAAACTGAAATGCTCAGTTGGCGAACACCACTGGACTTTTAATGTTGTGTTTTATTGATTTTTACTGTGTTGTCCCCTGGCCAGGGTTGTTTTAATTCATTTTATATTTTTAACTATTTAAATATAATAAATTATATTTTAACTATACAGTTTTTATTTGTGTGCTTTCCCTTGGCGGCTCCACTGCTCTGTCCGTTTGGAGGAAGGTTTCCCTCCTTTAAAAAACACTGTGGAAATAAAATCACCTTCGCTCAGTTACATAGTGGCAGCATAGTAACGTAAATGGGAGATCTTCACAAAAGCCACAGTGAAAGCGACAGGGATTCCAACTGCCAAATGTTATGAAGCCACAGAACTTACACTAAGGCTACGTTCACACTGCAGGCGAGAGTGTATCAAATCAGGTTTGGTTTTTTTTTCGGACTCTATGTGACCCATATCTGATCATGTTATGACAGCGTGAACGGCACAAATCCGATATTTTCAAATCCGATCTGGGTCACTTTCGAATGTGGTACTGAATCCGATACATATCTGATGTTTTAGAAAACGACTGCTGTTTGAACAGTCATGTCGCATTAAATCGTCTTTTACGTCACTGACACAAAACAGACTCCAATTATCAGCTCCGGAGAATACATCGCGAACACTTCCTGGTCAATAAGTGTAGATGTTAGTGAAACTGTTGAGAAGACAACTGCAGATTCTGACAGAAATCTGCAACTATCCTTTGAAGCACCGCTCCTCTAAAACAGCAATAAAGATAATTATTAAGTTATGTACATTATGTAAATAACAAAATAACTTCAAGCAAAAATTGAGAAACGTAAAGTCCGAAGTCTTTATATTGTGGCATGCAGAGGAATCTTTACAAAGAAGCTCACAGAGAGAGATTGAGCTTGTTATTCAACCCCAAGCTGGTAGGGGGAGCTCTTTATTACAACACTTGCTGATGCTACACTGTGCTTCGAGGGTCATTAACAGCATAACAGAACTCACTTATGGTTGCAGTCATTCTATAAAACAATAACTGTAAGTGACTTTGAACCGCAGTACAAACACAACATTCAAGATAACAGTTAAAAGTAGTGTAACCATAAACAATAAAACAAGAACATCTAAACAGCAGCACATGTCCCAAGGCATGATGGGAGAGAACTAGCTGTTCCCCCAACACGCCACAATATTAAGGGCCATCAGTCAAACAGTACTGTTGGGTCTGGGTCTAAACAGAGCGCGTTGTTTGTGACCTCTTCTTTTGTGCATGCGGGCCGCTTTGAGCGTTCACACTAGAGCGCATTTGCTGTCACATTTTATTTGTAGTGTGAACGAGCAGACAAAAATCGGATTTGATCAAAAAATCTGAATTAAGCATCAAGACCTGCAGTGTGAACGTAGCCTTAGACTCTGCTGTGTGACTTTGATGATACTAAAAAAAACAAGCCCAGGTGATCTGTTCAAATATGTAGACATTAGTTTGTTAGTTCCCCTCATAATGACAATTAAAGAAGCTGCTGTTGAAATGTAGTAGAAGGATCCTGAAAGATTTGTGAGAGAGATGTAGTGGCTGATGAAGATGGACAGACAAAAGCAGAGGATTTCTGAAGCTCTGCCAGAGTGTGACTGATGGAAACAGTCTGCTGCTATCTTTTGCAGCTTGGTACATTTCTGTCAAATATGAAGTTGTGGATGATTTCATCAATACGATTACCTGAGCAAGTGATATTCAGGATGAAGTGATTGTAATCCGATATTGCACATTCTCTCAGAAGACATCCTGGCTGAACACAGTAAGGACTGATACTCCATTTAGATCTCCATGTGGACTCCTTCTTCTGTGTGACAGAAACAGCTGAGCCACAGTCTAGATGGTAACAGAGTAAAACTGCCTTCTTAAGGGACCAGAGAAGGTCATATACTGGTCTCCACTCTCCCAGATATTTCAGCTCCAGTGTTCCTGCACAGTGACTGGCTCCTCCCACCAACCTGACAGGCTCTAATGGAAAGCAAAGAGCCATCAGTCAAAGAATAATGTAAGTTTGAACTACATCAAAGCTGCAGCTCCTCTTCTACCTGAGCAGGTGAGTCCAACAGCTTTGCCAGGTGAGCAGCTGTTTCTAGCTGAG
>NW_024582790.1:451424-455477 GCF_018398535.1 Haplochromis burtoni
TGTGTAAACTTCAAATATCTGCTCGATTTATCAAGATATCATATATTTCCAAATTTGGTTTATTTCAGTGTTTTATTTGTTCCTAAGTAAATCAGTTTGGCTGAGATTAAAGTTAAGCTTCATAACATATTAATTGTAGATAACAGCAATGTTATGTTTGTCCATACTGCCTCCTGTTGCTGCCGTTACGGAGAGTTCCAGCAGGTGTCGCTGTGGTTCTCTCTGTATGTTATGTGTACTTCCTGTTACGAGTGTACGGACGTTCATGTTGGCTGCTAATAAAAGCCTGGCATACAGTTACAGCGGACTGGTTATTATAAGCAAAACCTACATTAATTAAAGTTAATTTAAGAGGGGACAGTAGTAAAAACTCCAGACCTGTGACATCCTCGGGTACGCTGGTGTTCCAACTTTACAAATCGCGAGTCCGTGCTCGCGTTCTCGGCAAGTCTGGACTCACCAAGAACGCGAGTACGAGAAAGGGCCACAGACACAGACTGGGAAAGAACAGACATGAGAACACAACTTACTGGGTGACTAGACATGACAGGTGGAACACAGGGGAGGCACAGTAGCAAAAGCTAAAGACTAGAAATTATAAATAAACCACAAAATAACTAAGAGAACTAGAAATACAAATGACAACACTAGGAAAAACAAGGAAAGTGAACCACATATAACAATAAATCAAATAATATTAATTAAGCTACACACAAAGATAGGACCATGACAGTAAATCATGTTTCCTAGTTTAATTTCCAGTTTACTTGAAAAAATAAACATTCTCATGTTTAATGTAGAAGGTTAGATGTTTATACTGCAACTTGAATTCACCTCACATTTGTGGATCTGTGCGATGGTTAAATTAGTCTCAAAACCCCACTTGGGAATACAACCTGATCTGTGTGTATTGCACGTTTTGTCGACACAAAGGTAAGATTTTGTAAGTGAAAGAGACATTATGTGTAGTTTTAGACATTTGTATCCAAAGAAAGGTTTTTGTTGGGGGTTTTGAAATATTTCATTTTTTTCTTATTTTACATGCATTGTGGTTGTTTAAATCAGCGGCCCCCAACCTCCGGACCACGGACTGATACTGGTCCGTGAGTCGTTTGGTACCGGGCCGCGAGAGCTGAGGCTTGGATGTGAAATTTATGGTTTTCAGGGGTTTTATCGTTAATTCTGTCTTTTCCCGTGTTGTAGTTGTGTTTTGTTTTGAAATAAATATTTACGGGTTGCCATAGCGACCAGAGAGCATTAAGGGGCAGAGAGGTGGATGTTACTCTCAATGATGTTGGCGCATTTCAGGAGGACGCTGCTAATAAAGTTACACAATTACGCAGTGAATTCACACTTATTATTATATTTACAAAATATAGTTTTTGTCTTGGTCGTATTATTTAATTTTGTTGTATTTATCTGCGACACCTTAATGGCCTTTCCGTGAAAATATTGTCGGACATTAAACCGGTCTTTGGCGCAAAGAAGGTTGGGGACCGCTGGTTTAAATGATTTTTGTGGTATATTTGAGTTATTTATTACACTTGAAGGTATTCATGCTTTAATAAAAAGGCAAATGGAACTTAACAAAATATTTACATAAAGCTAATTTTCTGTTTCGTAAATCTGTGGTCTTGTGTGTTGTGTGGGTTGGAGGTCTTATTTACTCTTACAGAGACTGCTACTGCTAGTCTCCTTCCCAAACCTAGCAGATCAGTGAGCATGAATCTGAGAAAGCCTGAGATAATTCTAAACTGGAAGAGCCTAGGTCTAAGATTTGTGATACAAGCCCTAGATTCAGATATTGTAGATGTTATACTTGGGGTCAGCAGTATAGATCTCTTTATATAAGATAGAGGGACACATGTCCTCGGTTTACGTAAGCATCAGGCTTTCAAATGAATTAAACCTCTGTCTTGGTCTTTGGTTGATTAATAAGCTGGTGTGGAAGATTGCTGCCACACCGCCCCCTCGGCCTGTGCTTCGAGTATTCTGATAGTTAGTATGACTCGGGGGTGTTAATTCATTTAAACTAACATTTGCATCCTGCTGCAATCAGGTTTCTGTAAGGAAGAGTAAACCTGTTTTGTTGATCAATTGTTACTTCATGTACTAACAGAGACTTTTGTTTTTTTCTGTCTTTGGGATTTTTTTTCTGTTTAAGTTGTTTTTTTGGGTTTGTTTTTTTTTTTGCTGATTTTTAGCTTGGTTTTTTTTTGTTTGTTTAGGAGCTGACACAGTCTCTAAGGGGATTGGAGATAACAGGAGGAGAGAAGCTGCAGAGAGGCGTATAAGACTGCAACTCTGCTTCCTGGTCCCAACTCTGGATAGTCACGTTTTTGGGGGTTTAATAAATTTGGCCAGATTTCTAGAAATGAGAGCCGCTCCATCCAAGGTGGGATGGATGACAGCTCTCCTAAGAAGACCAGGTTTTCTCCAGCAAGTTTTCCAATTATTTACAAAGCCCACATTGGTTTTTGGACACTCAGACAGCCAGCAATTTAAGGCAATTTTAGTGATGTTTGATTGACGTAACTGGGTGTCATTACTGCCGACGTGAATAAGAACTTTACTGAATTTACATTTACCCATAGCCAGCAGTTTTAATTTCACTCAATGTTGCCTGCTCTGCCCCCTGGGAGACAATTGACTGTGGTTTCTGGTGTCTTTAGCTTCACATGTCTCAGAAAGAATCACCAGTTCCCATGGTTTGACGCAGTGGGTGTGTCGCAGAGTGGGGAAAAGTTAGTTAGTTAGTCACACGGTGCACCGGGGGCTTCTATTTAAGACCAATCTACCTCTGCTTGCTTTGTATTTGTGTGTGGATTAAAGCATGCACTTGTGAGTCCTCAAAAGTTCAACACAAATAATTGTACACATTTGTAAATCTTTGTTTACATTTGTGTGATCATATCATACGCATATGCAACACTTTTGAAGCAAAATGCTATTTATAATGCAAAGACAGATGATCTGTTAATGAAACTAGTATAGATTTGATTATGTGCAATCATAAACATGCCACTATAGTGATATAACCTCAGAAACTAAACACAACTCACATACAGATGGGTTGGGTGGCCAAAAGCGTAACATACCAGCAATTTGTCACATATGTTACATTTTGGGATGAGAACGTGATGGTGCTATCATATGTAAACATGCCACTATAGTGAATATACCCTAAGAAACTATACACAACTTAAATGAGCATGTATATCTGATATGTACCTGCACAGGTGTGCTCATTGTGCTTCATTAACATATAGATCCGTGCTGACTTCTGTTCTAGTTCCTGCTCTCAGCCCAGCTCCTCTCCTGGAACATTTCCCACTTCCCGTCTTGCTCTCTGTTTTACAATAACAATAACCAGTTTCACTTCCTCCAGCCTTTTTGTTTGTACTTCTCCATAAACACCTGCTGAAAGCAGCAACTTGGAAAGTTTAAATCCCAACTCAAAACTCATCTGTTCAAATCTGCATATTCACTATGAATCCACTGCTTTTGTTTTATTGTTCTTATTCTGCCATTGTTTTACTAAGTGTTTTATCCTATTGTAAAGTGTCTTTGGGTGACTTGAAAGGTGCTCATAAATAAAATTTATGATTATTATTATTATTATTAAGCTGTTAGGCTGAAGAAGTCCTTTCTGGCTGGTTGGTTGGCTGCTATTCTTGCTGCCATCTGTTACAGCTTGGTACATCTTTGTCAAATATGAAGTCACGGATGACTCAGTATGATTACCTGAGCAGGTGAGTTTCAGGATTTGGTCAGTGTAATGCGATGTTGCACAGTCCCTCAGAGGAGATCTGGACAGAACACAATCAGAACTGATCAACCACCCAGTTGTGCGTGAGGAGTCTACCATTTCTATATAAACAGCTGAGCCACAGTCCAGTTGTTCACACACAACAGCTGCTTCTTTCAGGGTCCAGAAAAAGCCATACACTGGTCTCCACTCCCCCAGATGTTTAAACTCCAGTGTACCTGTACAGCGACTGGCTCCTCCCACCAACCTGAAATCAGGCTCTGAACAGAAAGCAGAGAGTCATC
>NW_024582790.1:455874-457030 GCF_018398535.1 Haplochromis burtoni
TCAGAGAAGATCAAACAGAGAGATCAGAGACAGCAGACACACAAGAAAAAGATGGCAGCAAACAACTATTCACTGACTCAAACTCAGCACAACTCCAATATGACTTTTAGCATCACATTTACACTTTGTAATCCAACATCTGTTATTGCAGCCCTAGCCTACTGGGATTTTCCTTTGTGGGTGATTATTGATGATTATTTTTCCCTTTTCTTGTGGAACCAGTAAAATGAATGACCTGACTTCACTAAACAGTCAGCTCTGGTACCTGTCTGAGGGACAGGACATGGCCAGAGAGAAAATATTTTATATTTTAAGCTTTTTATATTTAAGCTTTTTCATTTGTCCTTGGTGATCATAGTGTATTGACTTTTATGTGTTCTTTTGATGGTTTTATTTTCAAATGTCCCTTCTGTCTTCTTGTTCACTTTGACCTTTTTATTGTTATATTCCACATCCACAGGATCTTTTAATGGTCTTCAGTGTTTTTTCAGTGGCCAAAGAGAGGACCGAGTGGAGGTGTATTTGCGTTCCTGGGAGAGCTGCAGAAAGGCCTCGGGGCAGGGAATCTAACTTCCAACTTTTATCAACCACAGAAAGCTGACTCATTCTATTTTATCCTTGGTACAAGCAAAATGTGCAAATGCAAGAAACATAAGAAACAACCATGGTTGTTGACTCCAAATCTCCCGAACACTACGTCGATTTGAGAACGCAAGACCGAGAGAGCGAGACCAAGACAAGACCGAGACCAATGTCCATCGAGACCAAGACGAGACCAAGACCACGTAAAAGTGTTCTCGAGACCAAGACTGGTCTCAAGACATCCAACTCTAGTGTGTATGGATAATAGCAAACACTAAAATACATGTTTTGCATGTAGCAATGATTTTTTTTCACTCAAATTTAGCTTTTCTTCACTCAAAATAAATTTCTCCTCAAAATGTAACACTTGCACCTGCAAATTTATTTTATGTGCGCTCAGAATAGTGGCACAAAAATAATGCCATACTTTTAAAGTAACGGTTTAACAACTGCCAGCTTGAAGGTCTGTGGTACATAAATGATTTGTCATGGTTTACGGAGCAGGTCGTGAGGTGTTAGTGAAGGAGGAGCCAAAATGGTAAATGGCCTGTATTTGTATAGCGCTTTACTTAGT
>NW_024582790.1:458362-460595 GCF_018398535.1 Haplochromis burtoni
CACACAAGAAAAAGATGGCAGCAAACAACTATTCACTGACTCAAACTCAGCACAACTCAACATGACTTCATCATTAACAACAGAACACATCTTTACATTGGTACACACTGGAGACTTGTTACCATCACATTTAAATTTCATAATCTGACAGCTGTTATTGCAGCCCTAGCTGCAATAACTTCTTTGTGGGTGTGTATTATTGTCCCATTCTTTAGTGAAACCAGTAAAATGAGTGCAGCTGATTCAACTCAAAAGTCAGCTTTGGTACCTGGCACAGGGACTGGACATGGCCAGGAAGAAAAATTAGTCAACATATTACTTTTTATTCTTTTTAATTTGCTCTTGGTGATGATATAGTGTTTATGTAGTGTGAAATAGTGTGTAGTCTATCAGTGTGTTCTTTTGATGGTTTTTATTTCCAAATGTCTCTCCTGTTTTCTTGTTCTCTTAGACAGTTTTATTGTTATATCCCACATCCACAGGACCTTTTAATGGTCTTCAGTGTTTTTTCAGTGGCCAAAGAGAGGACCGAGTTTAGGTGTATTTGCTTTCCTGGGAGAGCTGCAGAAAGGCCACAGGGCAGGGAATCTAACAACCAACGATTGAGATTTTACTTTGTGACTTTGATCATACTGATAAGCCCTGGTTTAAGTGATCTATTCAAATATGTGGACAGTAGTTTATAACTGGGTAGACTAATGTTCCTGTTTTAATTCATCTCCATATTATTGCGTTAAGTTGCACTGGGTTGGGAGTGGTTGTGTGCGTCACATTTGCGGTGAGCCAATGGCTGTAATGGGGTTGGACTAATTGGAGGCAGGTATAATTGATTGCACTGATACGGTAGTCTACTTATAGCCCAAACTACAAACACCTCTGATGACACGATATGTTTGGGATGGATGGGTTGTGTGCTGTGAATTATATAGTGAACCATGTTATTTTCTCTCTCTGTGCAGGCCAGGTCCTACTATATGCTTCAGCCTTAAGGCAGCTGTGTTGCAGAGGCCGGAGTGATCACTGGCTATCTACTTACAGGGTGGTGGGTCTCAGAAGACAAATGCTAACCCTGTTGAAGTTAACAAGGTGTGGAGAGCTTTGTGGCATAGCTGGCTCTTGCCTTGGACTGTGTTTTTACTTTATATGCAAATGGTACATTGGGCTGTATCTTCTTTTTGATCATTGTGTTAAAAATTTATTTTAGAATTTCATTGACTGTCATCTTTTTGCCCACGGCTGAGATGGTTGGTCAGACGTAGAATCTTTTTGTGTGTAACAAGTTTGTTAGTTTCTATCATGATGCCAAGTAAAGAAGCTGCTTTTGGAACACAGCAGAAGGATACTGAATAACGAGCCCTTTTAGAAAGGTTGGTGGTTTGTTCAGAAGACTGCTGTAAACCTTTCTGAAGGTAAAGGATGGAAAAGAGAGACAGAGACATGTAGTGGGATGATGAAGATATTCAGACCGACAGATGATCTGGTAATGAAATTAGTGTGGGATTTGGATATATGCTAGCAAATGTAAACATGCCACTCTAGTGACATAGCCTCAGAAACGAGACACGACACAAATGAGCATATGCAAGCAGTGGCGGTCCTAGCCTGTTTGGCACCCTGGGCAAACACTCCCCCTGGCGCCCTGTTAACTAATTTCACTTCCTCCAGCCTTTGTGTTTGTACTTCTCTATAAACACCTGCTGAAAGCAGCAACTTGGAAAGCTGTTAGGCTGAAGGAGTCCTTTCAGGCTGGTTGGAGGTTGGTTTAGAGGGTTTCCGCATCTCAACTGATGGAGACGGTCTGCTGCTATTGTTGCTGCCATCTGTCACAGTTTGGTACATCTCTGTCACATATGAAGTCATGGATAACTTAATCAGTATGATTACCTGAGCAGGTGAGATTCAGGATTTGATCAGTGTATGCCGATGTTGCACAATCCCTCAGAGGAGATCCTGGCTGAAGACAATCAGAACTAATCTTCCATCTAGATCTCCATGAGAAATTGTGGCTCTTTTTAACGGAAAAAGCTGAGCCACAGTCCAGATGTATGCACACAACAGCTGTTTCTTTCAAGCTCCAGTCAGAGCTATACACAGGTCTCCACTCTCTCAGATTTGGCGCTTCCAGTATACCTGTACAGCGACTGGCTCCTCCCACCAACCTGAAATCACTCTCTGAACAGAAAGCAGAGAGTCATCAGTAAAAGAACAAAGTGAGTTTGAACCAGATCAAAGC
>NW_024582790.1:460957-464906 GCF_018398535.1 Haplochromis burtoni
CACACAAGAAAAAGATGGCAGCAAACAACTATTCACTGACTCAAACTCAGCACAACTCAACATGACTTCATCATTAACAACAGAACACATCTTTATAACAGGAGATATGTTAGCATCATGTTTATATTTCATCTCCTCAGCGGTTATTAAAGCCTTAGCCTACTGGGATTCTCTTTTGTTGATATGTAGTATTGCCCCTGTCTTGTGGAATCTGTAAACTGAGTGCTGCTGACTCCATTAAGTAGTCAGGAAAAAAAACATGTTGGGTCTTCATCTGTAACAAAACACTGGAAAACCATATACAACAGCTGAAAGACAAGACAAAGGAAAGTACCTAAATAAAGATAAAATGTTGCTATTTGTTTGTCTGTACAAGTGAGTGACAGAGAGAGAAAGTGAGAAAGAGAAATGTGGCTGTATATGAGTTTCTGTCATGAAGCATACTACAAAATTAGCGTAAGACATTGCAACAATGAACCCAAGAGCCAGAGGCTGACAGGAAAAGACCCCAGAGGCCCTGGCCGGCCACAACCACCCAAGAGTGGGGGGCTCTTTGCCTCCAGTGTACCTGCACAGGTGAGTTTCAGGATTTGGTCAGTGTAATCTGATGTTGTACATTCCCTCAGAGGAGATCTGGACAGAACACAATCAGAACTGATAGACCATGCAGATTTATATGAGGAATGTCTTTCTTCTACATGAACAGCAGAGCCACAGTCTAGGTATTCACAGAAAACAGCTGCTTCTTTCAGGGTCCATGAATCATGAGAGGCACACAATGGTCTCCACTCTCCCAGATGTTTTGCCTCCAGTGTTCCTGCACAGTGACTGGCTCCTCCCACCAGCCTGACATCACCAGGCTCTAACAGAAAGGAGAGAGTCGTCAGTAAAAAATGAATTTACTTCTGGAAATATTTAATGTTAGTGCTGATTCTGGTTGTGTGATCCTTAATTTCTCTCTGATTTCTCCTTTTACCTGTAGAACTGTGTTTTCCCCCAACCTGGACTCCTGAAGAGAAAAAAAGAGTAAAAACTGTAAGTGTGAAGATGGAATTTGATTGGAGGTGAGATGAGGACAGTAGAGACAGTTACATTTTAGTAAATTTCTGGGACTACAGATGTTGAAAAAAGTCAATAGATATACTAAAATTCATTCAGTTATATCTAACTGATATAAATCTATATATATGTCTATATATAAATCTAACTCAAAATTTGAAATGACAACTTAGAATTCATGGTTCGTTTTAATGATGATTTGCTACAACTAATATATGAACTGTAATGCAGACAGTCTCAGTACATGAGGTCAAAGATGTTTCTGTTCTTTGATTTTCATATCCTGAGATTTTATATAACCATCCACACATATGGACAGATCTTAGCAGGCCAGTGGTTTCTGTCACTTCTGGGAGTAAGGCAGATGGTGAAGAATAAAGTTAGACTAGAAATGTTCCATCCATGTCACAATCACAGTATGCAGGAGGGTTAAACCAGTCTCTTTTGTGGCTTCAAGACAAAACATTGTAAACTGCTCCTCCTTTGAAGTTTGTGTGTTGTACCTTTCTGACCAGTTGATTTTGTACACTCTTTCAAGATCATCGAGGTCTGTGGACCAAATGCTCCTAGCTGTCCCAGGATCCACAAAGGAAATCAGGCCTTTGCTGTTGCTGCTCCTAAACTGTCATGACCTCCCCAAAATTAGACATTTCTAAAACCTGTTTCAAAACCAACTTTTATTCTCTTCATTTGTGTGAAGGAACATATTTGATACCAAACCAGGACAAGATTGTCTAAAAATAATTTGATTGGTCAGGAAAATTAAAAGTCTGTGAAATGAAAGAGTTCAGAAGACAAGCATTTTCAGGAACATGTTCCTAATAGTATAACAGCAAATGTTTGTCCTGTTTGATTTTGTTCTGTTCACAAGCAGCTGATGCAGTCATTACAGAGCAGTCTATAAGTTTTTTTTGCAGTGGACTAAAGTTCATTCCAGCTGGTGGAAACAGCCTTTAGGTGTGTTCAGCTGGTTGTTCAGTGTGGGCTTTAGAGAGAGATGAGATTAGTTTTGTCAGAATGGAATTATTTGAAGTGCCTCAATTCTATGCTTTATATTAACTAAAATGCCATATAACCATATAATGTAGTATTAAGTGGACAGGGCCCTGAAAATAAAGGCGTTAGACTATGTGTCCTTGGTGGGTAGAGAGCTGTAGACTCTTGCTCATGCTTGCCTGGGAGAAAGTAGATAACAGGGGACCATCTTCTAGTGGAAAGTTACTGAAACGTTGTTTAGACTAGAGAGGGACCAGCAAATTGATTGATTGTTTGATTGTAATTGATTGTTTATTCTGACAAAAAACAGGAATGGGATATTACACTGTTTTATGATGCATTATACTGCTGATTTATAAGAAATGTTGTTTTCAGAGAATCATGGTCTTATTTGTCTGAAACATACTGCACAGGAAGCCAAGGTCACAACTTCGGCTCACTGAGAGAGAGAAAAAATGTGAATGCTTAGTATGAAGGGGGGAGAAGCTATAAGAGTGTGGGTAACTCAGACATTTTGAGATTTGCCTGTGCACATCTCCCGTCCGGACGTTTGTAATGCTCAAAGTGTTGTATGGAATAAAGAGAATTTTATTGATTAAAGTGATTGTTGATTGAGCGTTAAACACAGAGTGTTGTTCTTCCTTCAGCCCAAAGATGAAAGAATTGGGGTATTTAACAGTTTCCTTTAAAACTGGATTACAGCCTGCATCACTCCTACATTTGTCATGAGTAAAAGCAAAGTGAGTCTGAATTATCATCACTGAATTTGAACCCATGTGACACTGCAGGAATATCAGGATACATAACTGTGAAAAGAATAAAATCTGTCCTAAATTTTCTGAAGGATCTGAACCTTTTTACTTTTCATGTGTGTGTCAGAGTCCTACCTGAGCTCCGCAGCAGCAGCAGCAGCTGCAGCATCAGCATCAGCAGGTGATCCATGTCCAGGTAGAAGTCTCCCTGTCTGCTCTTTGTTCTGATCGTCACCTGTGCCATCCTCAGTGTTTACCTGTTGCACTTTTACTCAGCTTGTTGTCTCCACTTGAACTGAGTGCAGAATCACAGACAGTTAGCTCTGATCGATGATCAGCTTCTGCCTCGATTTACTTTCTCTTTAAGTTTCATAACATTTCAGTAAAGCTGAGCTGCTGAACTCTGAGACACATCATCAATCTGTGAGGAAAACCACAGGGAAAAAAGAGGTGTTACTGTTGATCCATGACGTGGTCACGAGGGAATACAATGATGTGTTGATTATTGTTAAATGAGCCAGTCTAACTACTGAAAACAGTACTATGCATCAAAAAAGAGAAATGTTGCTTTGTAAGTTCACATCTGAAGATCAATGTTTATGTAAAATCCTAACTCTGTTAGGATTTTACATAAACAGAGCTCCAAAGACAGAGAGCTCCAAAGTTGTTCCTGGGATCTGCTGGAGCCACCCGCCTAGTTTGGGAGTCACTGCAGCTAATACTCCAATTAATTTTTCTTAAAACACAAACTCACAACAAAGTAGAATTTAGAGAGGAATATTTAACCAATCTACTCCCTCAGACTCAAACCGTTTTAGTAGTATTTTCTCGAGATCTTCTCTGAGCCCTTGGTATTTCTCAAGCTTCTCGTGTTCCTTCTTCCTGATGTTGCTGTTATTCAGGACCGCTACATGGATCACTATGGCCGTCTGGTTCTTTTCGTCTACCACCACCATGTCTGGTTGATTAGCCACCACCATTTTGTCCGCCTGTGTCATGGTCCTGGGTCGTTGACCCAGCGTTTTGTTTGGTGATTAATTCCCTCTGTTCTAGTTATTCTGTGTCCTCCCCCCTTGTGTCCGGTTCGGGTTCTAGATTTCCTGTTTTGTTCTGAAAGTCGGCTCGTCTGCATTCGTCTGTGT
>NW_024582790.1:488727-503529 GCF_018398535.1 Haplochromis burtoni
AGACATGATGCCTCCTAACCATCTCCTATTTGTTTCAAGGCATTCAAGGCACATCCTTATATGACAATAAGTAGGACACCAAAGCGTTCCTAGGTCAGCTGAGAGACAGCTGAGATAATCTCTCCAGAATGTGCTTTGTGTACCTCGGGAACTCGAAGGTATACACATGCCCAGAACATCTGGTGGTTCAGGCAACCCGGTCAGATGCTGAACTACCTCAACTGCCTGCTTTCGATATTGAGGAGTAGCAGCTGTACTTTCACAAACAACCTCCTAAATAACAGAACTCCTCATCTTATCTGTAAAGGATAGATCAGTCCCCATTCTTTCACTCTACCCACATTTTGTAATCATAGCTGAGGCTTGTAACAGAGATCAACCAGTAAATCAACAGTTTCGCTTTTGCACTCAGCTCTATTTTTACCACAACATGCCAATACAGCATCCTAACTGCAATTTGCCCCAAGTGTTTTGTCATCTCCCCTCACTCATAAACCTGATGTCCTTAAACTCCTACACCTGTGGCAGCAACTCATCCCTGACCCACAGTGAGTTCTCCACCCTTTTATGGCATCCTCCAGTCCCCTTAAAGATTAGAACCACCTTTCCATAATACCAATACAGAGGCCCCACCCCAGATCTCCACCCCACCCAACTATATACTCAGTTAAATTCAACCGCACCCCACCTACTCTATACATTGTGTAGTGCACTACTTTCCCCTTCTGAGTCAGCTGACGGTTTGCTGGAATTGCTTAGAGACCGACTGAAAGTCTGGTTCCATGAACTCACCAAACTCCTCCCACATCTGAGTTCTGCTTGGTCTGGGGGTACCCATCAACTGACTCTGGATTCCCACAAACCTAATAAGACTCCATCTTCAGTTTAATGGTTCCCTTCAACTCCAGTGTCCACTATCTGATTTGGGGATTACCACCATGACAAGCACCAACCACTGTGCTGCCACAGCTCTGTGCAGCCGCCTCAACAATGCAGGTGCAGAATATGGTTTATTCACAGTAAATGTCCCTAGCCTCCCTAGGAATACCATCAGAGTTCTAATGGACGTGGGAATTGAAGATATCGTAGACTGTGTATTGTAGATGAGTGCATGCTAACTATACGTTTGGCCATGCAGGTTTGCAGTAATGGGCAGTGCAACAGTTTTAGAGATACAAATAAGCTTACATTAAATCATGTCATTAAAGTATATTTTGATGTGATTCTCTGAGTTCCATTTCTGATATGTCTGTGAGCCCCACTTATAATTAAATGTTAATGCTTTTGCACACTTACAAATACTTGTACTTTAAGCTGACTTCAGTCAGTGATAAATATATTTTGTACACTGCTCTGCTTTTAATAATCCTACTTAAACTATTAATTCTAAACATTTTAAAAGTAGTGATGCAATAAATAAAACATACTTCATTAACTACTCATCTGTGTTTCTCAGTACTACACAAATAAAAAACTGGATTTCCAGTCGATAAATAAGCCAACACAGCACAATGTATAAAAAAAAACACAGTTACAGTGAGTTAAAAGGAGTGAGCAGAAGTAAAATTATTAAACAGTCAGGTCTAAAACCAATAAGAGCCCCAAAATCCAACAAAAGAATTCTAAAAAAGGATTGAGAGGTGGAGAAAAACAAAAAGGAGAAAGAGGCTGAAGTAGAAGTTGAAGACATTGGAGAGTAGAGCAGTGGGCTCAGGGTGTGGTGCCAGGGGAGGCTGACCAGCTGATCTCCATCATCTAATCATGCCTCACTTGTATGAATAGGATGCTGGGATCTGACCGGGAGTTCTGTGTTGCGTGTTGAGCAGCAGAAGGCAGTAGAAAAGCAACGCAGAACAAAAATAAAGATCAGAACGCTGTATGTATCACTCCTTTGTGTGTTACAAAATAAGCTGAAGAATACAAAGAGACAGAAGCTGGAGCCAAGGAAGAAATCTTTGTGTTCTGCTCTGATTTTGTTTTTCTATGTTCAGGATACTCGCGTTACTGATTAGTGATATTAGTGCTTTATGAATGTAGTACCATTAGTATGTTTGTTAGTCTTGTATTTTAGGTTATTAGTGTCGCCTTGTAACTTGTTGTGTTTAGAGCTTCCTCTTTGTCCTTCGCAATGTCCACACATAAATGGGTATTTTTGAAAACTGACATTTTCTGTTTTTGTTAAAAAAGAAAAAAATCTTGTCCACACGTGCAGTTTTGGAAAAATATCTCCGTCCACATTTCACTAGCAGGGACCACTCCCTTGGTAACGATGAGCAATGAGGGATGAGGGAGTGTGATTAGTGCTGCGGTTTGGGGAAGGCCTTGAAGGGGACTGGCGACGGCTCTCTGGCCGGGCAGAACCCCCTGTACTAACGAGGAATAAGGGAGGAAAGGAAGAGAGGAGAGGACAGGAGAAGAGAGGAAAGAAAAAAAGGGGGGGCGGGCAGGGTGGGGCATAAAAATGAGAACAGCAGCTATTGGAGAAGGGGGGCTTTTATAGCCTGAGGCCAGAGGGGACGTGAAGGAGGAGTGGTCCCGCTCCTGAAATTCAGATGATATGCAAAAAACTAAGTCAAACACTGTCAACAACATGCCAAATCCTAACCCTGTAGAAATGTTGGCCAATCAGAAGTCTAGAAGCCTGGGAGGGAAAGAGTAAACAGGGTTTTGTGTGGAACAAAACCTGAAGTACTTCTGAAAAGTTTTTTTTGTTTTTCTGGAAAGGCAGCTAATTTCGTGTCACTTTTCAAGTTCCTTCATCATTTCAAATGTTAATAACTAAAGACAGTATTTTGGATTTTGTCTCACTGGCTCTCACTCTCGCACAGCATGACTTCAAAACATATGCACACCTTTGATGTTGCGTGACAAGAGCTCCGTTTTCCTCATCCACACGCAAAAAGGGAGTTTTCAAAAATCTCCACCCTGTAGGAGTTTTTAATAATAATAATAATAATAATAATAATAATAATAATAATAATAATAATAATAATAATAATAATGGATTGGATTTATATAGCGCTTTTCAAGGCACCCAAAGCGCTTTACAATACCACTATTCATTCACTCTCACATTCACACACTGGTATGAATGTGAGAGTATAATATCTATTTCTATGTAATAATCTCTATATCTATCTCTATTTAGTGATTTAAAACGCTGTGTACGTGCAGATGAAAAGCCCAAACGCACGGAAAAAGCTGTGTTTTCAAAAATACCCGTGGACGCAGCCTGAGCGGCTGTTAACCTACCCGGTGTGTTCCCTGCCTGTTTTTCCACCTCATGGATTTGCTATTTTCAACTGACGCCAACCTCAGTGAAAGGTTTTTGTTTAGTTTTGTTTTTTTTGCTTCAGTCTGTCTCCAAGTCCTGTGTTTGGTTCCTCTGAGGTAGTTGAAGACAATTAAGTCAAACGATTTCAGGTGTTCATTGGGAGTGAGCAGAAGGACAAGATTAGAAATGAGGACATAAGAGGAACAGCTCAGGTTGAGCAGTCTGGAGAACCAGAACAGCTGCTTCAGGTGCAGTAGGAAAAGAGGAGTCACCTGAGAGAGTCACATGAGTCTCAACGAATCAGAAATGTGGAATGCAGGTGGAATGCATCACATGAGGCAGAAGGTTTCAGTGTAGCACTGACAATATCATGACTAAAGGAATGAATTCATGGTAGATGTGCTCGCTCCCTGTTACTTATAAACCAGCTGATTCCTCCTCCTCCAAAGGAAGAGGCACCAAAACCAGACGCACAGCTGCAGGTAGAGGATGAACAAAAACTGAAAAACAAAAAGTTCAACATCATTTCTAAGAAGTAAAAGTTAAAGTGATTAGAGTAGCAGGAGAGCTGCAGTCAAGTCCTGTTTGTCTCTAAAAGAAGACTCACCAGAGTCCATCAGGTTTCTCTCAGCAACAGTCAGAAGTGCAGCTGATCACATTTCCTGTTTCTACACAAATCTTCAGTTCACTCTGTTCACTTCATGATGACTCATTACAGTCACATTGGTTCCATGGAAATCTGCTCATGTTGCCACAGATCTTCTATAGAAACACTGAACTGCTGTTTGAAACAGTCTCATTGTGGCACTGCTCAGGACTGTGGACTCAATCTGTGCTTTGGATTTCAGACTAACTCCAAACTTCCTGCTCTTATTACTGTTTATTCATATCTTCCTGCTCTCATTAACATATATGCTTTCTGCCCTTAATGTTGTTCATTCATCACTTCCTGTTATCATTACTGTTTATTCATCACTTCCTGCTCTCACACTATTTATGTCCCGTAGCTCTTTCAGAATAACAGATAAGCAGAGGGAAGCTTTTAATGTGAAGCAGTGAGAGAAAACACAACGTGTTTGTCAGTGAGTGCATGCATTTTAAATAAAAATTATTTAAAAATTATTTATTTTTAGACTCAGATTTGGTAGTTTTTTGGAACCAAAATGTCCATCACACATTGTTTAAGAACCAGTAGAAAATTGAGTGCAGAAAGAAAATATCCCAAGCAATAACTCTAAACGTTTGATAGACACATGTTAAGAGTTCAATACTTTAAAAAAATAAATAAAAATAAAGTGAATTTGAACTATAATGGTTTCTTTTCTTTCGCCCTCAGAGTGCCGACATGTCTGCTGCCAGCAATATGTGATCTGAAGATCATTTCTTTATTATGGATTAGGTGCAAGAGTTTTTAAGTGTGGATAATTAAATAATAGATTGATGTAATAGCAAATTGTGCCTTTTTCTCAGATTAGCAAGTAGAGAGTGATAGATGGAGGGAGGAAGAGAGTGAGAGAGTGAGTCACAGGCAGAGCCTAGTTTATTTCCTGTAGTTTTTTTTAGTCTGTTGTCTTATGATTCCAAGCGCTGTCACTAATCTTTGCATTTTATTATCATCTAATAACACTTGTTTAATCAGATACCATCTCACCTATGGACTTTTTAATGTCTACAGTCTTAGATCAACACAGCCCTGCTGTCCAGCAGGAGCAGCAGCAACCCCTCAACACCAACATTGTACCCCATCAGGTAAAACACTTACTTAGCATTGCCCCCACCTGATGACAGTGATATAGTATAATGCAATTACATATTAAATTCGTGATGAATGTGGGTTGTTGTTATTCAGCCAGGTTCTATGTGCCTCTTTTTAACTTTGAGCAGGGACGGGCGGATCTAGCGAAATTTTCTTAGGGTGGCATGAGGGTGGCAAAGAAATCAAATAGGGTGGCAAAATCAAAGCCTTTTATCCCAAACACATATGCAGGCGGTTACATATGGTTAAAATGATTCAAATGCAGTAAGTATACACATTTATTTTTATATAAATATAGTCTATAACTTAATTATTTTCTGTAGCCCACATAATTAAACACTTTAGTTACATAAAAAGATTTTATGTACTGTACAGTCTGTATAATAAATAACTATGTAGCCCAAAAGGTATGAAATCCAGAAAGCTACACAACAGGGGGCGGTTCATTTACCAACACGAGTCTAACTTAAGTTTCACACTGTTTTTTGTTAGAAAAAATCAAATTGTTACATGCTTAAAATAAACAAATTGTCAGAAATCTGCACTGTCGTGAGCAAAAATTTAAACCTAATTTTTCATGATTTGTTGGATTAACCCTGTGAGGTCCAAAATATAACCATTTTTGACACCTTTAGATTTTACATTTGTATTTCACTTTCAAATTGTTTTATTTTATTTTTTCCCCTTGCCTTGCTTGGTATCATTCTTTTCAGCTCAACCTCACGTGTCTGAATTAATTGTTTTTTCATTGACATACTGTATTAATATTACTGATCTGAAATCACACAAAAAACATAAAATCCTAGTAGTATTTCTTTTTACTGTAAAAACCACAGACATGTTGAGTAAATTATTTTTTATAAATTGCACATTTTGAAAATGTATGCACACATTTTGTAAACTTATACAACTATTTATCTATAAATGCAGTCAATACGCCCGCCATTTTTTTTTATTATGTACAACCTATTAAAAATATTACTATAACTAAAATGAGAAAACAATAAGGTGTTGCAATAAGATGCCCCACAAATGATGTGTGCCAGTAAAAAATAAATGTTTGTCCACCACAACACAGAGGAGAACAGCACAGGGATAAACCTGCAGGCCTGACAACAGGAGGTGTATCACTCCGCTGGTTTGCTACTTGGTGATAGTGTTTTCATTGCAATCTGCCTTTGTGACATTGATTAGTGCCCTCACTGACACACCACACAAATCAACGACTACACAACAGACCAACTATACACTCCACGCTAAACGTCAGAAATCTCCCACATCTAAAAACTCTCTCTCTCTCTCACTCGCTCATTCTGTCTCGCTCCCGTTACCGTCACTCCCAAAACTTGCCCCTCTTCCTAAACAACCAAATTCCACGTGTTGACTTTAAAAAAAAAAAAAAAATTGGTCGACATGGTACATTTTTCCATCGATAGGAAAGAGGTGACTTTTTTTCCTTTCTTTACTGTGTTTGCACTGTCCTTAGAAAACACTTAAAAAAAAAAGAAAAATGTGACAACAGTATTTAGAAAAAAGCATGGCATATATATTTATTTATTTATTTATTTATTTATTTATTTATTTATTTTACTGGCCTGTAATTAAAATGTAAAAACCAGTGATACTTTAAAGTGCGAACTTTAAACACGAGCTGAAAGACTCCGCGTGGCTGCAACTTGTTGCTACACTGTTAACCTTTGCTGTATTTTTCACAGTAAAATACCACAAAATGCCCAGTAACTTACCTGAAAACATTTCTACAGTTAATTACTGTAATTTGCTTTGCATTATGGGGGTATTAAGGTTATTTACATTTACTTACTGTATTTTTTAAAATTGCGGTAGTAGTTATACCTACCGTTAACACATTAGCAGTAGTGCTACTGTATTATGTGATTTGAATGGTTCATCATACTGTTTGTGTATTTTTACTCTTTCAGTGGTTGGTTGCAATAGTGCATTACATTTTAACTCTTTCACTGCCAACCATTTCCAGATTTTCCTCCAACCTATGCCATTTGTCAGTATGATACCAGTGAAAGTATTATGGTTTTGACTTTTTAGGGGACTTGCCTGTGTGTAAGGTTCAAGAATTCTGATCATCTAATCTGCTGCATGCAGTTGTATGCACATGCACAGCTGCTAAAGGCCTCCTTGTAGGGAAATTTTATAAAGCAAGGTTCTCCAAATCTCTCCCAAAATTCTGTGTTTTCTTAATTGACTTCCATTCATATGTAAAGACTATAAGGTTAACTACAAATAAAAAAAGCAGAATTCACATTGCTGCATCTCCATCACTTATCTCTGATTAACCCTGAACAACATTCACACTTCCTTTTGTTAATTTTTTTTACTTGCCACTATTCTGTTGTTGGATTTCACTTACGGTAGGTTGTTGCTGCTGTCTGTTTTTGTGTAATTTTGTACTTGTTACAAGTAGTGAATAAAGTTATTTAAAAAAGACGCAGAAAGGCGAACTTCAGTCAGTGGAGAATATTGTAATAATTTGGCGGAGGCTTCTCAGTCGAGCAGTAACTGAATTGCTCATTTACTGAACGTGCAACATGTACAGAACTCTTCTGGGAACTAGTCAACCCAACTTAGTGAAACACACACTGAATGCATGCTGGCCCCGCCCACCCACCTCTACCAACCACCACTCCATCAACCACCACTCCATATCCTGACTGACATGACCTGCGATCCAGTGATTGACAGGAGAGGAAAGACAGACCAACTTTGTTAACTCTTCGTTACGATATGCTCGAAAGGACAAAAGATTTTGCACCTCGTTATTGCGCTTCTGTTCTATGACTATTGAGAAGCTGGCGACGCTAACAGTGGGACATTTAGCTTCAGCTAAAGCAGCAGGTAAAAATACACATTTAATGAGAATAAAGAAAGACAACCCTTTTTTTTGGAAATTTAGAGACTGCTAAAACAATCTTATTCAGTTTTGAGCTTGCTCATGTAGGTTAACCTGCTTTATTTAATTTTGTGTGAGCTGCAGTACACAACATTAAAAAGTTAATATAACATTAGGTTGGTGGCGCGAGGAACTCCAACCCAAGTTTAATATTTATTATTTTTTTAAGTGGGAAGGGGAGCATGTTTTTTTTCCTTTAATACAACGTCTTCCAGGGTCTTTTTCATAGGAAAACCATGTAACGTCTGTGTTAGGTTGGTCAAAAGAGCAATTAGTTGAATTATTCTGGAAAAGATGGGTTGTGTGTTTTTTTTTCTTATATTTACTTATGTAAATATATTTTTCAAGGGTTAAATAAATGCAACATTAAATTAACAATTGTCTCTCTGTCTTTTCCCGCCCAGTGTGGTGCATTGCAAGCCAGAGACTTCAGTGGAACAAGGAGATTGAACATCTGCTACTTGAGTGCACAGTGCCAACACGTTCTCACTCCCAACTCGTCAAACGTGTGACGCATGGTCAGGCTCCCTCTGCTTCACTTATGGACGCGCCGGTTTACCCCTCTCGCGTCGGGAATTGACGTGAAGGGTCCTCCGATTGAAGAGATTGCCGCGGAAGTGCCTGTTGTCGGTATATTTAGACATTTTCCAAATCACATTGTAGTGACGTATACAGAACACAATAAATTATATAATGTAAACAACTACCTGAAAAACAGGTAGAACGATACTTTTGTATCGTTTATTGCATTTACGGAGGGAGTGATGTATGCTGGGTAATGGCACAGCTAGCTACTGGGTGACTTTATTCACCCGCTTCGGCTGTTATCAGTCCATACAATGGGCGTTATTAGCACAAATCAGTCCCATAGATATGGGCCATCTCCTGCTAGATTGTTCAGAAGGTTGTTCTCATCCATCCAGATGGAGGATCACTAACAGGAGCGTGGGAAGACTCCAGAATCCACTCTGGCTGGAATCCGGTGGATATGCAGTGTGTACAGGTAAGACCATTTAAACGGACAGCATTTATAGAATGACTATTAAAAGTCAGCGAGTGTCAGTAATGTTAATGTGGTTATGTTAGTAATACACCGAGTGCTAATATAACAGCTTTAAGATGCATTTGTAGATATTATTACGTGTTTTACCGTCTTTATGGTGCTAGCTTAAAGTTACGGTGTAAACGTTAGCTTATATTGGAGTAAAGCTGTTACTGGTTAAACGATGTTAGCACAGAAATATTAGCTTCTGTCATGACTGATGAAGTTACTGGTTAATAAAGTTTCCAGTAAAGTGTTTAATCGCAGCCACAGACTGACAGCAAATATCTCGATTAGCTTCAGTGCATCTGTAATAAATATGTGCAAGTTTCAGTGCTTCGTTTAAACTGTATGATACTTATACTGACCCAGGGTCAGTGTAAAATACAATCCTAGCTGTGTGAACAAAGCCTGGCTCCTTTAATCCTGCATGACAAACCTCAGGATGCAGGTTATTATTACTCTTTCCTGCTGGCACACCTGTCACACCTGAGAGTCAGCTAGAAACTTACAGTGACGTGGACATCATGCAAAGACTGCCAGACTCTGTAATACTGCAAATGATCAGTGACTCAGGTTAACACTAAACTTTAAACGGCACCTCTGTGTCTCTGTGTGCTGAACATCTAGGATTGAGTCAGGCTGCATTGACTGTGGGACTTTAATGTGTTAAAAGCAGGTTGAAGACGGCTCAGAAACATTTGAAGATTAAAATTTAGCATTATGGCTGCTGGTGGTTTGTAAAGCCTCTACTCAGCTGTATTTTTGTTACTAATTTATGTTTGTTGTTGTTTAACACAGATTTCAGAAGAGCAAATATGCTTAATAGTTTAACTAGATTTCATTTGTCAGTGTGGGACTGCTGAGTCACCTGAAGAACTCATTTCATTCATTCTCCACATGATGTTCATTTACAGAAATGTTTCACAGGAACTGATTTCTCCCAAAGGGTGAACTAGTGTGTTTCCATAGATTACCTCTGTATGAATGTACTTCTTAAATGAAGGCAAGTGTTTGTCCTTTTTTGTTCCTCAGGTACAGTACGTGATATCAAGGGCAGGCGGTCAACACTGGGGGTAGACAAGAAGCAGACGTACTTCCAAGAGGGAGCTGCAGTGAGGTCAGAGGTCAGAATCTGAAACAGCTCAGGTTTATATTTTAGAGGTTATAAAAAATCAAAATGTATTTATAAAGAAACCTTTAAATAATAGTCATAATTATGATTATTATAAGAAATATCAAACATTTAAGTGGATTTTCTGTTACACATATTGTGTTAGCCCTGCAATAAACTGGCAGCCTGTCTTTGTCCTGTATCAGCTGGGATAGGCTTCATCCTCCCGCAACCCTGAATTGGATACATTGTATTCCAATTATGTAATCTGATCATTTACAAACTCAAGGTATCTAATCAAAATGTAAGTAATAATTATAAAATGGGAAAGCAGAAATAAGTGTGACATAAATGTAAATGTGTGAGCTGACATAGAGGACAGCTACATGTAGTCTGAAAAACCTTTGTTGTCAAGTTTGCAGGTCTATCAGCACGAGACATTCTTACATAGAAGAGACATTAAAGTCTCTAACTCAGTGAAGCATTATTGGTCCCGTCTGTTTGGATAAATATAGTAAGTTGATGTATGTCCATTTATTGACACATTTTCTTAAGTGCTTATCCAGTTCAGGATCACAGTGGAGCTGCAGCTGGATATGTTCACTAAATAAACCTTACAAAAGTTAACAATAAACCTGCATCCATGTACGTTGTTGTCCACAGGATGAGAAAATCAAACTGGAAGACTGTGGAACATGTTAATAAATGTTTGTGTGTTTATGCCTGTGTCTTTCACAGGAGGCGCTGGAAGGTTTCCCTAATAGTTCCTGGTGAATCAAAGCAGAACCATAAAGGTTGCTGGACTGCATGATGGCCTTACCCCTGAGCAGTCATCCTGTTAAAGGAGGAACCAGTTAGAAGCTGTTTTCAAAGTAGCTGAGCAGATTTCATCTCAAGTAAGCGATTAACTGTTTGTTCGTCTGTTCTGCCACTTAAAGAGCATTTAAGGACGTCTTTTGAGTGTCCAGTTGAATTAATTCTACTGGCTCTCATGGTCATTTGTTATTATAGACATATTTTTCATGTTCATCCAGCTATTTAGTAAATTCTATCTATTTAGTAATATCCGTCAGCTATAAAATGTAATATAAATATAAAAATATCTAAATATCTCCTGTCCTTTATGTTTTAATGATGTAAGTCTGTTATCGTGTTACATTAGCATTCCTCACATATCAATGAGATGCTGTACAGTACAATCCTACTGACACAGCAGAGGGATAACGACGGCTATTCAACATCGTTACACGACACATTCGAGCTGCATGACGCAGACAAAGTGACTAAATCATCTTTTTGTGGTTTATTGTCTTCAAACCAGCAGACAAAGCTGATGGCAGAAGATGTCAGAGAAGAACTTCAGGCCGTGGACTGAAAAGGTATTTTTTTCTTGTTATCAAAGACATTTGGAGTGGCAGCTTCTACAACTGGTTGTGCTGAAGTAAAGCTTACAGTCTAAGAAACCACAGTGTTGATATTCAGCACAAAGAGAAAAGCTCACTTGTTTGAATTTATTTACAATCATAGTTTTATAAATTCTGACTGTAAACAGCTTTTACAGCTTTGATATTGTTTGACACTCGATATCAGGTTTAATTTAAAGGTTTCTGTGTCCCAATGAGCCATTTACACTGACCAGTGTCAGTTTAACTGTAACACATTCATTATTTAGATTCAACAAAGAAATAACTGAATGTAAAAATGGCAGCCCTCAGGCAGGTTTATAGAGATATATGCATGCATTATGAAATTTATGTATCCCAGATAATTGTTATTCATCTAGTCATGGCAGACCTACCTCTTCCTCCCAAGTTAACTGCAACCCAAAAGAACTAGTGGGGCTATTTACACACTCACAACCAGTGTGGGGTAAAAAGAGCCACCAAAAAGCTGTCAGCCACAGATGTGCTAAAAGCTATAAGAGTTAGAAACTCTACTTATGGAGAAACTTTCTAAGTCTAACAGGGGACAGGAACTCCTGCCCAAATACCATGATATAACCTAGGGCTGGGCGATATAACGAGTTTTTTAAAAATATCGATATATTTTTATACGAGATATAAGATGTGACAATATCCTTTATATCGATATATACGTTATAATTATAGTTGTGGAGCCATAAGTTTGCCTCTCTTTCGTCCACTTTTGTCTCTACGCAACGTTACTCCGCCTCGCCTCTCCTTCACTGAACACAACTCCCCCTCCTCCCCCATAGCTTCACCTGCAGGCAGCGACAAGATGAACACGGCAAATCTCCGTTAACGAGTTACTGCGCATCGCTCCGTGCATGGGGCTGGACGGCGTCAACGTGCTAACGAGCTAACCACGCTAACGAGCTAACCACGCTAACGCCATGCAGCCCACAGGGGCTGCACAGCCTAAAATCCTTTCATTTTCTCAAAAGTTGACAGCGCGCCTTATGTATGAATTCTGGTTGTGCTTGATGACCGCGAACCGATTTTATGTGGAACACAGCGCTCAGCAATCTGTCAAAAAATGTTTTAGTACAACTTTGGTAAGCTACGGAGCTGCACCGCTTGATGGATTGTCGGAGCATTACGGCTACCGAGGAGCCTCGCGGAGTGATACGCACTGTGCTTCAACGTAATATTACCGTATTGTGTGTGTATAAGGACCATAAATGGCACCTGAAGCGGATTTCAAACTCCAGGCTGTCGGTCACGCAGTAGAAGTTGGGAACAGAGCAGCTGTGAAATCTTTGTTATTATGCTCAGCGTCTGTTAGTTTACATTTTGACTGCACAATTGTGAGCTTTTTGTTATGGACAAAAACAACAGTTTTCTTTTATTTATGGAGCATTATTATTTAATAAATGCTCATAATTTATTTTTGAGTAGTTTTTTTCATGTACATCTATGCTGTATGTTAATAAAAGTGCCTGTGTGACATCTGGGACACAGCTTTGACTAAGAACTCTCTTTTTGTTCTTACTTTATGGCTTTAAAAAAATATCGAGATATATATCTTATATCGCCATCCAGCTAAAAAATATCGAGATATGAATTTTGGGTCATATCGCCCAGCCCTAACATGATATAACCCCACATACAGCCCAGCCATAAAGTGAACCAAGTCATTTAGTTAAAGACAGCATGGGACCAAATGCATGTAACCAGCCTGCACCAACCTGGCATTTCTTCCTCCTGAATTAAATGAATGAATGGATGAAAGTTAAATGACTACAAACCTAAAGCCACTAGTTCCCACACTGGAGCTCCCTGACACTGTGTGTTAACCGTATTTAGCTTGTATCAACAGTTGTAACAGGCTAAGCCACCTGAGACACTGCATTGAATTTGTTCCTGTCTTAATGATTTCAGCTGACTGGTTTCAGCTCAGATGTTCTGCTTTTTCCTTTCAGTAGATCAAAGCAGCTCGTGCTCCTTCTGCTTCCAATTTAGAAGAAGAAGAAGAAGGCGAAGGCTTCAGCGAAGTGGCGTTCATGGTCTCAGTGAACAGTCACGGTCACACACTGCATGTGGTTTTAAAAGCAACATGTCTGTTCACCACAACAATGGAGATGTGTAATATTAGTGCAGCTACGGTTTGTTCTTGAACATCAGTTCTGTTTTCTACTTTGATCACTTAGACCAAAAAAGTGTTGTTTTCAGATTCTTTCTTTTACATCTATAAACCACCTGCTCATTTTTTTATTACAATTAGTTTCACATAAATGTTAGTGTTTCCTTTATGATCTTTTAATGCTTACACTACACTGTACACGTCTACATTAGAGACATTTCTGTTTCCTGTTTCTGTTGACTCAGAGTTGTGAAATGTTCTTTTATTTGATGCACAATATGAAGTTCATAATTTTCTTACAAATAAAACTCTAATGACAAACATGAACAGCTGTGCTTATTTCTGAGACATGAGTTTTTGAATGTGTTCATATTTAGACAGTGTGCATCTGTCTGCTGAAACTGTGATGGTGAACCTGAGGTGATGGTCAACAGAAGGCAAATATATATCAATATTGAAGTAATGTCTTTACCCTCTGCAGCGTGTGGACGCAATCACCTTATTCACTGTAGTAAACATGCACCGCTAGCTCACGTGACTGACTGTCTCCATGGTTACATCGTATATTATTAGCTATGTAAACAGCTTCCAAAGATGCTCTCTGCAGCTGTAACACTTTCACACTTTGCAAATCATTTCATGTTTTTGATAGTTATGAAGACAGAATATGTTTCTAAGGTCATGCTAGGCGGTTGCTATGGTGGTTGCTGTGGACTTGGGTGGACCGCGTCCGATTCCTGTTATTAGCTGTCCGCCGTAGGAAGGCTGCGTTCCATTTACAAGTAGTGACAGTCTGCCGCAACTCGAACTCAAACCCCGCTTTGTTCTTTAATTATAGGCCTTTTATAGCCGTTCATGACACGCACACACACACATAAAGCACTTTGCCTCACCATGAGAATGCAAGTTTACCTAACCTAACCTTAAAGTATCTGATATAGGATAGAAAAATGAAGCAACCAGAGATTTAATGATGAAGACTCTGGGTTCTGTAGTTCACGTTTTACAGTCCTGAATGACTCTTTGCATATGATTTATTGAAGAGGACTTTAGAATGCACTTTACATTTAGACTGTTGCTGTTTCATTTTTTACATTGTTGCCGTGTTATGTCATGAATAAGGTTCACCTGCTGGGGGTTTGATCTT
>NW_024582791.1:0-19966 GCF_018398535.1 Haplochromis burtoni
GCCTAGCTTGGGAGTCACTGCACCTAGTGCTCCGATTACATTTACTGCAACATTAATAAGGGTTTAATACAAAAGTAAATGGTATCATCAGTCTTCCATGAGTGGCGAGTCAACTATATTACTTTATAGTTACAGAAATGTTATCAAACATGGTTAAAGTTTAATTATTTATTTTATATTCTTGTCCATGAACAGTCTTGTGCTATTTTACATTCATAGTATGAAAAAGCACATTTATTATGCGGCTTTTCCTGATTTTAGATGGATGTCTTTGTGAAATTTGAAAGTCCTGTTTGTTTGTTTGCTTTTTTTTTTTTTTGTGGCTAAGCTAAGCTAAAGCAAAAGACTGAATGTAACTAAAGAAAATAAATTAAACTTATTCCAACAAAATTCCGTAATTGTTTTACTGTAAGAACAATATGATTTATTTCATTCTGAAAGTAATTTGATTATTAGTGATCAGGGATGGTAGTAACGCGTAACATTACTGTAATCCGTTCACTTTTTTCAAGTCACAAGTAAAGTAAGGGATTACTATTGCAAAAAAAGTAATTAAAAGGCATTACTAAACAGCGATTTTGTTTGTGAGAGTGTCTCATGACCATGACATACACGTGTGTGATGTCTGTGCCAGCAACAGACGTGTGTAGATACACAATGTGTAATATTTATCTTGATGCAATGTGCATGAAGTCAAAAGATTAAAACTAATAAAATTATTTTTAAAAAGAGATTTTTTCATTTGATTAAATTTCATATGATGGATTATGCAGAAAAAATAGAATTGGGCTGAAATGTCTATTGCTTTATTATGTATTCAGGTTGTGTATCGTGTTTTTAAAAAGCAACTAAGTAATAAAGTAGCTAATTACGTTTAAAAATAATTAATCAGTAAAGTAACTGGATTACTTTCTTGGAAAAGTAAACAGTAGTCAGTAACTAATTACTTGACCAACACTGTTAGTGATCCTGTGAAGTACCTGAGTCTGTTTCAAGATTCACTTCATCGTAGTCAGAGCTCCCATCTGGGTCATCATTTCTCCCTGTTCAGATAACAGTGTTAGTATATTTAATTTTTTTAAAAAGCTCCCTTTTATCATTATTTCGAGATTAGGAGTTACAATAACATATTAATAAAGTGTGATATCCTTGCATTTTTACACCTATGGGCAATTTAGTTTGATCAATTAACCTATCCCTACAAACTGCATGTTTTTGGACTGTGGGAGGAAGCAGGAGTACCCTTGGAGAACCCACACAAACACAGGGAGAACATCCACACAGAAAGACCCAAGCCTGATGGTGGAACTGAACTCAGGACCTTCTTGCTGTGAGATAACAGTGCTAACCACTGTGCCACCGTGCTGCCCAGTTGGTGGGGTACATTACTTGATCAAAATCTAAATTGCCCATTTGTGTGAATGCAGGAGTGAATGTGAGTGAAAATGGTTGTCTGTCACTGTGTGTTGGCCCTGCGACAGACTGGCGACCTGTCCAGGGTGTACCCTGCTCCAGCACCCCCACAACCCTGAAAAGCATAAGCGGAAATGAATGGATGGATGGATCCTTACATTTTCTGAACTCAGTCTTCTCATCAATAACTTTAAGCTCAAGAGTAGATGTGACATTTCTATGTTCATCTGCTGGTCCACCTTAAATAATAACATGACATCAGGTCTGATCAGTCAGTTTATAATCATTACATCTTTTATAGCTCTGTTATTATCAGAGGTTATACTGTACCACCTCCAGCATTTCCAGAGAATCTGACTATTTCATAAATTGGAAAATCACCTGCAGGGCAGACAACAAAAGAGAAATTACTTTTGTATGATATCTGTTTATTCACAAACTTAGTGTTAAAAATATTGCAAGTCATAGTTTCTAGGACTGACCAGAAAGAATAGAGGTGTAAACGTCATTCTCATCATTGTTGGTGATGAGATGTGCTGGTGATGTGCTCTGAGACTGAGTGAGACTAAAATATGCAATAAATACAGTGTATCAGTGTATTTGCTGGGTATTTAATCAGTTTAATCAGGAATACCTATAATGTCATGTTATTTTTAAAATGAAAGAAAGCTTTTGCACCAACCTGTTACAACAAAGATCTATAAAAAAAAATTTAAATTATTGTTACATTGGTTTGTAATCAGTTTACTTAATAAAATTGTTACATCAAATCATTGATGAGAAAAGCTCTCACCTTTATCTTTCTGCAGCAACACAGCAGCAGCAGCATGAGGATAATTCCACTAACAAGTCCGATGATGAATGGAACAATAAATGAACCGATTTTAGATCCGAAGCCTAAAGTTTCAGGTAAAATCAGACCAAAAAGTCAAAACTCAAAGTCGAACCAGATCTGATAAAATCAAACCTCAAATCAACTGTACTTAATGTGTAAGTTTAGTAAGTTTAGGCCACATCAAGAAACAATAATGTCACAACTTTTAGGGACTCGTGAAATAAATGTTCTAGAAAAAAGTAAAGAAACAAAACGATCAAAAAAGACACATTTTAACATTAACAAGTTTTATGTTTAGAAGTCCCTTTAAATGCAGCCATTGTCATGGTTATTTTGAGTTTGAGATGTTGGGGGGTTTGCTTTTCTTTTTTTTTAATCTTTTTATTACAGTTCTGTTCTTTGGGTCTTCAGGTTTATTGTAGGCTGTGATGAGTTTTGTGTTTGAGCTCCATAGTCTTCTGTTTATTTTCTATATTCCCAGCCATATTATCTGTATTTCTGGTTCATGGAACATAGTGGGAGGTTTAGAGCACCTGCACCCTCAAGGCCTTCCTTGTGGCAGAGAGATGTGCTACTTGGCTTAGTATATGCATAGAAGACTTATCAGAGTTGGATGCTTGCAGGGATGGGAACTAAGGGTGAGAACTGGAAAGTATTGGATTTTCAGAGTATCTGCTGGTATTAGGAAGCCATGGATTGGGTGACCTGGGTACACCTGGGGACACTTCTCAATAAATTGGGAGGCCCTGAGGGCACCAGAGCTGCTGTCCCAGATCGGTCTCCAATTATGTTCAGTCTATGCTACATAGCTTATGCTTGGGGATACTTAAAAGTAGTTTTGTTAAAACTGTATTTCAATAAACATGTTTTTCTGCAATTTGAAGTCTCATCTCCAGTGGTCTTTTTTGTCTGTTTTAATTAAGTAGCAATTAAGTAGCTCCAGCTTTTGAGCCAGAAAGAAAAAATTAAATAAAGAAAGAAAGTACTTTAAACACACCTCGTACAGTGATGTTGACTGCATTGTCGTCAGGGGACAGGCAAACAGCAATTTCAACCACTGAAACGAGGAATTCAACCCTTTTTCTTTTTATCTTTTACTCAACCTTAGATATCAAAGCATTTTCTTCTTCTATTCAACCTTTTTCTTTTACTAATATATAACTCAACCTTAGATGTCAAAACATTTTCTTGTTCTATTCAACCTTTTTCTTTTACATATGATAGAACTCAACCTTTGTTTGCAAAATGTGTCTTGTTCTAGTCCAGAATAAATGTAAACCTGTGATTACACAGTGTTTTCAGTATTGGGTTCTAACGTCCCAAGTCGCCACCTCAGCTAACCAGACGCCGCTGGACCTGCCTGAGCGTCCACAGACAGGGGGGTTGCCACAACATAAACTCTCTTTAGGGGTTCCACTCCCAAGGTTGCTACCCTAGTTACCTCCGGGCCGCGTCCGATCTACCGGTTGGGAAACCACTCCTGGAACTAATCCACGAGGCCCATCAACCTTTGATCCTAAAATGTGTCTTTGCTCTAGTGTCCTCCCATTCACACATCAACCGTCACTGTCACCATGTTCATATTTCACACAATGAAACACACAGAGAGCGCGTCTAACACGCAGAAACACACACAGAAACCTCTGAGCTCACCTTTGAAAATGCAAGCGCACCACAAGCCAGACTCTATTTCACCTCTATTTCATATGCTAAACTTTGGCCGTGTTTTAGAAGTTTTCCCCGTTTCTTGCAACAGAAGCCAGTCATAGACAAAGTTAAATGTGGAGGGTAACGTGGGCTGCAACTCTAGTCTCAATGTAGAATGTTTTTAGTATCTTGCTAGAGCCAGTTCCTATGACACACTGGAATTCAGCCTAAACTTATGTTGTTAGTATCTCACGCCGAAAACCAGACACCGACAAATTTAATGTGAAAATACGTGTAACTCAGCGAACAGATTAATTTGGAAAGCCCAATATGCACATTTGGTATTTATAATACAACAGGCTGTGCTTACCTTTTTATATTTGGACCGGTCCTCTGTTCGCCTCGCCTCACGATCTCACCACAGGCCAAATCTGCCCCTCCTCAGCACACCAAAGATCCGGGTCACGGCACCAAGTTGTTAAAATCTCCAATTCTTTTAATCTTTGGGCAGAAGGAAGGACAATACTCGGTGTATAAATGCTCAATCAACAATTCTTTATTTCCATACAATTCAACACTTATGAGCACAAGCCATCATGATGGGGAGACATGCATGAAGAGGGTCACAGCAAATCTCAAAATGGTGATGGGTTACTCAGCTTCTTATAGCCTCTAGTGGCCCCCACCTAGTCGTAAAAGCCTAAACATTCACATTCTTTCTCTGTCACGGCGCCTAAGTTATGACCTCGGCTCCCTGTCTTTCTGCCCTCTGTAAAGGTGGGGGCATGGAATGTGGTCTGTTTCTTCTATTATCGGCACAAGGCCCTCTGCACACAACATTCTCTTCATGATTCAGCAGTATGAAATGTCAAGAAACAGTGTAACACATTCAACAGTGTCGAATAATACAGGTCAATCCAATAGATCTAATGATTTTTCACACTCTTTTAAGTCAGAAGTATAATGCAAACTAAAACTACATACTGATCACACACTCTATACTAAGAAGTATAATATGACCTACAGCAGTATCCTACAGATATAAGATAACATATAATAACAGAATAATCTCACAAAAGACAACACTTCAGGAACTAAGTAGGCTAGATGCGTTAGGTCAGACTGGGGAGAGTTTTAGTGTTATGTTATTGTGTTATCAGTTGTCAATTTGCTTCTGGCTTTTTTGCATGTTAGGTATATCCTAACTTTAGTAGTTTAGCTAGATACCTGGCTATTGTAGGGAACAGGTGCTTGTTCAATTGTATGCTTGAAATGGCTACATTTATTATAGGTGTTATGGCTCGCCCAGCTGGACGCTTGGAGATCCAAGATCCTCTCTAGTGTCTGGTCTAGTGTAAAGGGGGATCAATATCTTGCCAGAGTCCTCTAGCTTAACTCTGCTATTGCAAGATCAGACTGTAGCACTGTCAGTGTCAACACCTGTCGCACAGGTGCTTGAGGACAGGCCAATCACACTGCCTTGCTTTGATCGGCTGTTGTTGGAGTCCTCGTTTGGTTCTAAACAGGACACTGGCCTGAAACCTCATCTGGCATACCTCCAGGGAGGAGCATGAACAGGAACAGGAGCTTCAGCTGAAAACAGTTGGAGTAGGCCCAACCAAATGTTGATTTTGCAAGGGAGAAGAGTCTCCTTTTTTCATTTGTCCGAGACTGTGATTGGTTCTACTTTGGGGAAGAATGATACCCATGCTGAAGAAGTAGAAAGCAGTGATTTAGATCCCAAAAGGTTGATTCTGCTCATCTGGATGTCACATTTTCAATAGGAGAAACATTTCGTCACTCATCCGAGTGACTTCTTCAGTCTCAGCTGACTGCAGGTTTTCCCAATCTTATAAACAGTACATTTGCACAATAACTAAAACCAGCCCACTGAATGAACAACAGGTTGTGAGGTCAGTGACCACTGATCAACAACTGCTCAATGGCCATGAGTACCATTCACAGAGAATTGGGCATGCCATCTTCGCCATCTTACAATGCTGTGATTGCAGACATACCCTTTGATCAGCAGTTGTTGATCAATGGTCATGACAATTTGCATAATAATCATCAAGGAACTGACCTCAGCCCATTGTTCATTCAGTGGGCTGTGAGGTCCAGAAGAACAGAATCAATCTTTTGGGATTTATTTACCCGGATGATTGAGCATGCATCTAGACAGGTGTTTTAGATCAGCTCCCAAGCATTGTTGAGCCAGATGCTGAATCTAAAGTACCTCTTTACTCACTGGTGAGGCACTTGTTAGTATTCAGAAAATAGTCTTATCATTAGCTAGCTGCTGATGATCATTCTTCTACAGGGTATCTAGATATTACTAAGATTTACAACTGTATCATGCAGCACTTCTTCTGGCCAGGAATGAAAGCGGATGTACTGCGGTTCTGTAACACCTGTCACACTTGCGAGCTTGTGCCATGCCTACCGTTGCCCAGTGGAAAACATGAAGTGATGAAAAAAGAGGTGAATTGCCTAGAGGACAATGGTTTAGTCCAGCCCACTTACAGACCTTGGATCGCCACGTGTCTGCTCACCCCTAAGTCTGACGGTACGCCCTGTTTCTGCACAGATTTTTGTTATTGCTGTAACTGTCTGTCAATGGAAAATTGTATTTAGTAGTCAGTATAATCTTTTAGTGATATAAGTTTGCATATGATAGAATACTGCATGTAGTTATTTGTATTAGGAAATATTCAACCATGTATACTTAGAGGCATATAATCAATTGTGTGTGATCTCTAACAGGCTGCAGGCTTGGTGTGCACTCCAGGAATGCACCCCCACGTCCTGGGAGCATGAGAGTTCGTACCTTGTTTTATTGTTTTACGGTAGGATTAACGTAGCTATGTCTGTTTTAGTTTAAGTGCTTCTTTACATATAGATGAACTGCTGGACTTCCTCACCATGTTATTTAGGGTGAGGGGGAGACTGCCCTCTTTGTGACCAAGGATGTACCTTTTGTGCCTTCATGTTATATGACCCTTTGATCAGCAGGACACACACACACACACACACACACACACACACACAAAACCACTGAAGTATAAAATAAAGACCGGGGCAGTGCTCAGCGCGAGTCTCTCTGTCTGGAGGCTGCCCTTGCTAGCAAGAAGTTCTGTGTGTTTCTCTTCTCTGAGTCTTTACTGAAGAAGTGTTTTATAACATTTTCCTTAACACTGTCTGTGACTCATTCCCACTCCCTCATACGGAGGACTGCATTGACAGCATCGGTCCTGCCAAATTTATCACTAAGTTGGATCCCTTAACCCTTTAAGACCTACCATAGAACCAAGTCCGCCAGAGCTTATATTATATTTTTACATGCTGTGGAGCCATTTTTGGGAGCATTTCAAGTTGCTATACATCAATACAACCATTATAGCCCAAATTTAATAATATGTTGCATTAAGTGCATAGTAATTACATAAATTGCAAAAAAGTGCAATAAACTACAAAAAAATTGAAAATCGTTTTTGTTTTTTTAACATATATTTTAGTTAGAGAAATTTAAGAGGCTTATCCCTCAAAACTGTAAATACAAAAAAGTTGCACAAAATAGTTTCCCACCACAGGAAATTTATTTTGAGTGTCTTCATAGTTTTATTTTTGAAATACACCAATTTTTATACACTGCAGGAAAAACGAAAATAAATATTATACTGCAAATTTGCAAAAAAGCAGCATATGCATCAAAATAAACTATTTCCAGCAGAGCAATATGAGTCCTAAGCATCCCAGAAACGACACAGAAAGTCATAAAGTCAAAGATAACTTTTAAAAAGAGCAGTATAGGCCCTGAGGCCCTGATCGCAACAAAGACTACATTTCCGCGAAAATGACGTCACTTCCGGTTTCGGCCAGGTAATGGCGGAAATGCAAAAGTTCGCGCTGACGTCTATTCCAACGTAGGAAGTGTTACAAACAGCTGATCGGACCGGCAAAGCGTGTTTCTGGAATATTATGTTTTTGTTCCTGCAAGCGCTTTTTATGCAGTTTTTGCAAAGCTTTATGTGGAAGGAAACTGTGACCTAGGACAAGCTGATGGCATAAGATGTAAGTACAACTCCTCCGGTTTCATATGCAAAAAAAATTTTTGCGCTAGCTTACGTGGTTGCAGTGCTACCGGGATTTAAAAATAGTTACGCATAACAGAGCGTTCCCGCTCCGATCGTCTCTAAAGGGTTAAAGGTTACTGGCAGGTTACCTTGACCCCCAGAGCCTGTGACGTTTCTGCATTTTCACTCCTGAGAATTTTATGGAATTTTATGAATTTTATGTTTTTTAAGTACACTGTGATAGCATTTGGCATGAAAAACTCTCCTGCTATATTTTAGCATTTGATGCATCTGGTATGTGTATCTGATGATTTGGTGATATACACAGATGCTTGGGTGGATCGCATAGTCATCCTAGAACCAGTGTTTCAGTGGCTAAATCAAGCCTCCTTAACCCTTAATTATGCAAAATATGAGTATATTAAATTAAATATTGATAAAGCAATAGTTACATATATGGGTAAGCAGGTTGGTTTTGGACAGGTTCATCCAGTGGAGGCAAAAGTCCCTGTAATACTGAACTATTCGGTTCCATCCAGTTTGTCTTGTTTTTTTGACCGGATGTACAACCAGAACCAGCAACTAATGTGCTGGGTGTTGTTGCCACAGGATTAACACCTTGTGCTCAAACGTAAGAAAAGCCTCAGTGCCTCCAAACACATTCTCCTTTTTTCTTTTCCTTTCTCTTCTACTAACAGTACCACAGTTATCACCTACACCCTGTTGGCCAACCGCACCAAAGGTGGTCGGCCCAGGAAATCTCATTCTTGACAATCTGCATGTTTGATTTCGCAAAGATTTTCCATTGAACGCCCTTCCTGACACAAAACTCCATATCTACCAGAGCTTGCCATATAAGGTTATTCCTGAAAAGGCTGAATGTTCAGAGCACTGTACCAATTCATGAAAAGTTGACTGGATGACAAAATTGTAAGACCAAAATGTGCACAAGCAACAGGGATGATTGATGCCCTGTTGCTTCTCTAACCAGCCTTGAGCCTTGGTTGGATAACTTGAGATATTAAAACCCTAGAGTATGGAGGATGACTTTTGGCAGGATGAGTGGAGACCCACAAAATCTGTAATGACTGAAATCCAGCTATGCTTTGGTAGACTATGGTACCATAGCTATGCTAATTTCCTTTTCCAGTTGTACTTAGCACCCGCCCACAGTGGCTTACTACCAAATGGTTTGCTGATCATATTATTACTGTGTTTGGCCAGCCACCTCACCTGGCCTGAACCCTTTGATAGTTCTCCTTGCTAATATCCACTAGAGTAGGGGTCAGCAAACTGTGGCTCCAGAGCCGCATGTGGCTCTTTCATCCTTATACTGCGGCTCCCTGTGGCTTGGGAAAATAAATTAAAGTATTTAGGCGAAGTGTATTTTATTTGTGTTAGTTCTTTTTTTACTTATAGTTCTAAACTGGAAGATTATTGTGATGTTGAAATATTAAAATTACATTATATTTTATTATTCTTCATCACTCAAAATAACTCGCACAAGCCAGTATACCCACCAAAACGCTGTGCATCGAGACTTTCAGCCCCAGGTTGGCCAAGTATGGAGTAATGTAAGAAAAGAAAAATATCAGAAGAAAATAAAACATTCAATGATGCCTGGGCAGATTCATTTTGCATTTACTTCTGACGCGAGTGACCGACCAATATGCCTAATTTGTGGATTGTTGATCTTCGGATCCACATAAGTATGTGAGCAGCTATTCTCCACAATGAACTATGTTAAAGAAAGCGATAATATGTGAGCAGCTATTCTCCACAATGAACTATGTTAAAAAGAATAGCCAAACAAATCGATCACACCTCACAGATGACAGCTTACAGTCCTGCAAAAAGATGAAAGTGACTTCGTACTTTTCTCATTAAGCACTTCATGGATTTCATAAGCAACACATTCTAGTTGTTTATACAAAGCATAAAAGGTGAACAGAAAACAATATATACAGTGTTATCTTCATTTTAGATGTCAAAAAGTATTTGCGGTTCCCACTGTTTTATTTTCCGAGGAAACCGGGTCCAAATGGCTCTTTGGGTGTTAAAGGTTGCTGACCCCTGCACTAGGGTAAATGCTAAATTTATCCACTTAAACAAGTTTAATCAAACATAAGCAAATATCCATCAACAGCTGCCCAATTAGCATGTGATTTAATGGGGCACAATTCATACATTTTCTGTACTTCTAAAGAAAAAACAAAATGATTTGGTGGATAGAAAAATTAATTGCTAATATAAATAAAATACTATTATAACAAATAAATATAAGTGAATAAGCTCCCAAACAAAGATCAGCATTTGGTCTTTCATCTCAGCATGTCAGCAAGCATCCAAATTATTCAGCAGAAATGTAACTTTTATATAGAAATAATCATAAGTCCTGTGATTACTTTTGTATTAGTTCTATGAATTGATCTTTTTTCTTTTCTATGCTGGATATATGTTCATTTTCTTGTAATGTTTTTGTTCTCTCGTTTTCTTTTGTTTCCCACTGTTCAAAAGTCCAGTTTGGCCTCTAGGTGGTGCTACACATTCAGATTTTTTGGTTTCTGCAACACGCTGTAAACTGTGTCGACCTGTGTGAGCCGTTGTTGTGCCTCCTCCACTGTGGCAGTCTCTGAAGTATTTTGGTTGTTGTTGCCAGCAGAAGAGGCTTTCACTCCTGGAACAGTGTAGATGGTATCTATTGTGTAGCTTGCCATGGAGTTAAATTGCTCTCCTGGGCTGTTGGTCTGGCTGTACTGAAGGATGTCTGCATTCTCATAAGCAGGGTCAGCATCACTTGACGAAGACACAGTAGAGGCTCTAGACTGAGATGATGGCAGAGTACTAATGGGCTGGCTTTGTATTGAGCGGATAGTATTTGTTGGAGCCTGTAAATAATAAAGTCAAATATTCAGTCATATTATGACACACCACTGCACAAGTTATATAATATAAAATATAAACAGATATAAATATCTGTTAGTGAATGCAGCTTACCTGGTAGGATTTCCATTTTGCTGAAAATAATCTTTTAACTAA
Organism: Haplochromis burtoni; assembly: GCF_018398535.1. Lineage (NCBI taxonomy): Eukaryota > Metazoa > Chordata > Actinopteri > Cichliformes > Cichlidae > Haplochromis > Haplochromis burtoni. Next base: position 11,008 of record NW_024582791.1, read on the forward strand.
AAAGAAAGAAACTGTTACGAAGACGCAGGCGAGTAAAACACAAACAATAATAAATGCAAGCGCTCTCGTTGGTGGAGGGTGTTGTGCATTTTCTTTATCATCAGGATTAGAGTTATTAAAACCTGCAGACACAGAAACGTAATTTTAATGAGCAATTTTTTTCAGACATAAAAAGTAAAATAATTGTATGACAAGAAACAACAATGTACATATTTAAATAACAGGGGAAATATAATTCATGTAAAATGAATCAACAGCATGTTATTTAAAATTAATATTTAATACTTACACCTTGTTAATGTTTCAGAAGAATTACTTGTGCTAACATGGTTGTTGCCTCTACAGACCACAGCTCTGTTCTCAGCGAAGATGGTGATGTTGACCTCATTGAATGATTTCTGTGATCTTCTGCAGCTGTCTTCATCACAAACAGACCAAAGCCAATAATCCTGAATGGAGCAGTTTACTGTGATACTGCAGAGTCCAGCAGACTGGTTGGAGCCAAGCTTTGACATTATAATGACAGGTGTGGGAACCATGTCTGCAACATTGAGCCAAACAGATAAATTAATGATTTAATGCAAAAAAGAGAACTGACAATGACCCGGGTGATTCTAAAATTGTAGGATATATGATGTTGTGATTAAAGACAAGAACTGATTCTGTTTTTCTTTCAGTCACAAAGAAATGTAAAAGCTTACTGTAAGACAAATTCTACTAAATCCAGAAATATTTGAATATTTAAAATAGGACAAGACAAAGTTCTGCTTATAACTTACCTTGAACAATGACTTGATGTTTCTCTGACACTGAAATAAAGTTACGGCTGAGTGAGAGTTCATATAGGCCAGCGTCTGTATCAGCCAGGTTTTTAATACACAGGGAGAGGTTTCCAGCACTATAAACCACTCTGTCTTTGTATTTTGGATTGATTTGTCTATCATCAGCAATAATTGTCTTGTTAAATTTCCATTCGACACGTTCATATTCTGGCAATTTCTTAACATTCAGACACACTGAGCTGTTTTTTAGTCCATAATATGTCGTTGGTGGGTCCTCTGCCATGAGACCTAAGAGGAAAAGTGCAGCAAGAGTCTTAAAATACATTATTAAACCTTAAAACCACAACATGCACACAATAGATATATTCTAGTAAGTGTATGGTGTATGAAAGAGGAAATCACTTTGACATCCTTTGTTTTGCAACATAATGTTGCAAAACAGTAATTCCTTTTTAATCAAACTTCCAAGGAAAAAATACATTTAATTTCACTCATTAAACTTTGCTTCATTCATCACAATTGCATTTTTTCCCTAATGAAATCTCTGATACATATCTTTAAAAAATGATTTGATAATTAGGTCAAGTTTGGCATTAGTTATGTAAAGAACAAAAACATTTTCATTCAGCTTACCTGTAACAATCCAAAAACTCAGAAGCAGAATCATTTTTAATCTACACAAATTTATCTGAACGTAAGAAAAGTGGAATTCATAAACAGGAAATCTGCTGTGCATGGTTTCTCTGCTGTAGCCAGCTATGAATGCAGCAAATATGGCAGGTGTCAGAGAGAAAAAGAAACGCTTCAAAGCCCAGGAAGCGATGCATCATCTGCTGGATCAGAGAAAGAAAAAAAAAACTCTGCCAAATGCAGCTAAACTACACTTCAATTAATTAATGATGATCCAGATATTTCTGTTCATTCATAAATGTTATGATTAAAATACAAGAGGTGACGAAGACATTAGGGTAGACATGTGCTTTGTGTGTGTGATTGGATGTTAGCATGCTGTGTGTAGCACGGTGTGTGTGTTGTGTGTGTGTGTGTGTGTGTGTGTGTGTGTGGTGCTGTAAAGACTTTAGCCTGTTGCAAATAAATCCTAATATTTAAGGTTAAACAAGAAGAGATCAGGGTTAGTGTGTGGAAAATAAGAGAGAGCAATGGTATGAAGGAAACAGATGCATACGTATGTGTGGTTTTTGTATGAAGTCTGTGTGCAAATGTGTCTGTGGTTGTTAGCATACTAGCACAGAAACATTTTACATTATGGTTAGAGCCGGAAGCAGCAAGTTTTTGCATTGAAGGAATTGATCTCTTATCAGATGCTGGTAACATTTATTTGGCATCTAAAATTTATGATTTTGAACATTTTGCATTGTGAATTAAATACACATTTTACATACTCATTGTTCCTACTAAAGTGCACTATAAAGTTCACAGAGAAGAACCAGGCAAATATAAGATGAAGGACAAAAAATGCCTATACTACTGTAGTACCAATTTATTGTGGTATACACTGTCTATATACTATGGTAAGATATTATCAATCATATAAGATGAAGAGTGGAAAAGTAATTGGTCCAGAAGTATGAATGTTTATGATAGGGGATTTTATAACCATATTTTTCAGCATAATCTTGGAGAGTGAGAGGTTGCCTGAAAATTGAACAGAAAGAGTACTAGGACAGGATGATGTGCAGAGCTGCAGTAACTACAAATGGATAAAGTTGATAATCGATATCTTTGTGGAATGACATCAAGGCGATGAGCAGTGAGCATCAGAGAAGAAGCACTACAGGTTTCATGTTTGCTTTGAGAGTGTTGATGGAGATAAGGTCAGAAGGAGAGCCTTTGAGGAAATGAGAAAGCATATGTTAGGGTACAAAGAGTGTAACTGCGGTACTGCAAGAGGAAGTAATGAGTGGCCGTGAAATGTGAGGGTGGTGTAGGACATTGTATCTGTAGTGAGAGTAGAGTAGTAGCGGGTGGAAGAGAGCCTGGAGAGGTGGAGAGAAAAGGAATGAAAGTCATTAGAAGCGAGACAGAATACAACTCGGTCCATTACTTTGAATGGATCAAAGGATGGATAAGGGTGATTTCTGACAGAAAGATAGCAGCAAGAGTGAGAGAGAAGGTTTACATGATGGTAGTGAGACCTGCAGTGGCTGGAGGTGGAGCTGGAGATGTCCGGATTTTAATTGTGAGTGACCAGAATGGAAAAGATTAGAAATGAGTACATCTGAGGAACAGCTCAAGCTGAGCAGTTTGGACATGCTGAGATGGTCTGGACATGTGCAGCAGAGGGATAGTGGACATACTGGACAAAGGAGTTTAAGGATGTGGTGAAGGAGGACATGCAGATTGTTAACGTGAGGTGGAGGCAGATGATCTGCTGTCACAACCCTAAAAGGGAGCAGATGAAAGGAGAAGATGACCTTTCATCTTCTCCTGTCACGGTCAGCGGTTTGAGCTTTTGTGAGTTTGTAATTCTTTTGGGTTGGAAAAGCATTTTATGTTCACACTCTATGTCTCGCCCTTTCGTGTCTTGCCTCTGTGTTTTAATGTTTGTCTCTGGTCTTTTGTCTCTTGGACTTTATATGTAGGTTAACTTCCCTTGTCTCATTAAACCTGATTTGCTACAGCTCTCCTCCCACTTGTTTCCTTTCCCCTCTGTACCTGGGCTGTATTTATTGTCTCTCCTTGTTGTGTCCTCCTTCAATGCTGTGTGTTTCCTAATTATTTTTCTCATGTATATGTTTTTGTTATGCTTTGATTGACAGATTGTTATTGAAATGATTTTAATCACTCTCTTAAAAGAAGTCAAGAACCCAAATGAGGCCAGATACGGACCCAGGAGACAAAATTCAGCTTTTATCCGATTATTAAGTGATGACATGACGAATCCTACTTCCGGGCCTAAAGTAGTCTGCGTTTAACATGGCTTTTGTGTTGTTAACATGTTTAATGCTTTGTATTTTCTTCTATTTGATCTCAAAAAGCTCCTAAAACAGTCAGTGATCACTGTTGACCTCCCTCGGCTTTTATTACCACTAATCATTTATTTAAGCTCAGTTTTTAAAACCTTAGGATGTAACTACAGCCCAGCCCATGCAGCAGTATATGAATGACTAACCTCGTATTGTGACCACATGGGTGTTACAGTGGGTGGTTCTTGTATTCACTGAATAAAAGGCTGCAGGGAAGGCTGTTCTTTGAAGTTGGCTGGGAAACAGGTGAGGAGCATTCATCTCCAAGAGCGCAGACCCAACATGTAACATTAGTCTCATGTATCTGTGAGCCGGCCTGGGTCTCTACACTGTAGCTTACTTTTGATATTCCCTTGTTGATGCTCATAATAAATATATTAATTGTATAATTAAACCTAAAGATGAGCATATCATTTGAAATGCTACAGTTTCACTTTAGTTAGTGAAGTAAAATCACTTGCGTTTAGTGGGAAATTAATATGTAGCACTGATAAAGTGGTGTTCATTACTGTTCAATCACTAGGTTACTAATACTGAATGAAACAGGATAACTAAAGCACTGATAAAGTGGTGTTCATTACTGTTCAATCACTAGGTTACTAATACTGAATGAAACAGGATAACTAAACACTCTGGTGAGTCCACACACACTCATTCCCAAACATTCTGAAAATACAACCCTTGCTGTAGCCCTGAGTCTTAGCTGGGGTGCATTGTGGCCTAAACTGAATGGTCACTTCACTCATAACCAAGCCATAAAATAAAAGGCACATGCAAATATCAGTACTCATGGCTCCTGATAGTTTAAAAGGTGAACATTTGCCTGTTTAAATCATAAGAACTGTCACTATACAGAAATGTGCTTCTGAATGTGGACAATGTGTCTTCTGACTTTGTAATGCAGTTGTGCTTGTGTTGAGTGATGTAAACAACCAATCGATCTACACTCTTCAAACATCAAAATTGATCATTTGATTTTGTTTATGACACAGCACAGGTGAGTTTTCCCACCTTCTCCTCTTTGTAACTTCACACGATCTTTCTGTTTTCATCTTTTGGACATGATTTTGGAGTCCACCTTCGCTGTAGCAATTGACCGCAAAATAAAGCTACCGCAAATGTACAACTCTACATCCGGTCTTAAAACAGGAAGTCAGCATTTTCTCGTGAACAGGGTCTATTGGTTTTGAAAAAATCCTTTCAGACTCCTAATTACCTCTTGGTAGGTTAAAACAGCTCCACCCACCAGGTGACTGGTCAGTCATGAAAATAACAGCGTGCTGCTTGTCTACAGACTCAAATGTCCACTTGATAGCAGTAGCTGGTCTTTCCACAAACTCACACACACAGTGGACACCACACCTACCCGCCAAATCCCACCCTTCTACCTGAAAGTCTCACCAGATTAGCAAGCACCACCAGAGCTTTAGAACATGCCAAATAAAATAAATGAAATAATAAAATGTAAATAAGTAGGCTGAGTGTAAGCAACACACATTATACATATACATATTTATATTCCGAAACTCTTCCACTTAAAGTGTAAAAAATACAACTAGATAATAAGATGGAAGTCAAAGTCTAGCAAAAGCTGATTGTTAGCAAACATAAAATTAATATTTGAATTGACTGATCAGCTAAATTTAGCAGTAATATTGTATTTGTGGTAAAGCAGTTTATAGCATCATGATTATTATTAGTTTTGCACTTTTGGATAGTTTTGTGAAATATGAATTTGGTCCAAATTTATACCCCGTTTTGTGCACAGACACAGAAGTAATGGCCCTATTATTTATTAATGGAATATGAGCTATTGGTGCTTTGAGCTAATTCAGATTTCAGAACTTTATTTGCGGTGTGATCAGGATGGTTGGAGGCTGAATATAAGTTGTTATAAAAGCACCAAGTATGATTTACGTCATCAGATTATTTTTTAAGTGTTTGTTTCATAATTCAGACGGTATCTGCAGATATTTCAAAGACGAATACTTTATCACACACACACAATCAGAGACTTGTGGATGTTGCAAATAAAACATTTATTATTTAAAGACACACTTGAAAGTGTATTAGCAGTTAGACCAATGAGCTTCCAGAATTACAAGTGAACCATATACATATACAGCTTATACAGGAAGCCTTTAATCAGAGACTCGTACTTAAGTGTTTTTACTTATTCTGAATATTTTTCATGTTCTTCACCAGCGAAGGAATCCATATTAGTATTTTATCTCTGCTGGTCATTTAATGTGGGCGAGAAAATACAAAATAAAGGAACTTTTTGCTATAACTATCTTTTTGCATGTATTCTTTATAAAACTGGGTTCCTTAAAAATAAATAAAATATTTGAACTTATTGTGTCAAAGTCAGCAAGTCCCCGTAAACTTTTATCATAACTCTGTTAATCTGGCACAATAACACAAAGCTTTACACAAGATGTCAAAGACATACAGAAACAAGGAATATAGATAAAATATTTATACATACTATACATACGTGTACAGAAGCCAAGAAAGGCTGTGATGCTGTGAATTTTTTAATGCTGTTATTTTAGAATAACTTGAATAACTCAATTGTCTGTATCAGAAAGAATTGCCACAACATTTGTAAACCAATTGTAAAGCGCTTATAAAGAATAATTTCCGCTCGTAGGAATGAGTAATGATAAAAGAGTGGAAAACACAAGCCGCTGTTTGTCTGATGTTCCTGTTGCACCACAAAGCCGCAAAAATGATTCACCATAGGGGTGAAAATAACACCTCTGCTTATCTGAGTGCAAGGATAAACACACAATTTTACTTTCTGTTTTGATGAGACGGAAAACTAGGGTTGACAGAATAAACCCATTCATGTGTCTTTATTCAATTTATTTTATGATTAGTCGCCTTTATGGATTAACGATACATGAAAAGTGCCGTCATGATTCCTGATAGAAAACCAAGAGGAAAATAGATCTTTACAGAAATAATAACGCATTATCAACAATTTACACTCCTCTGTATTTTAATAAGCATATTCAAAACAGCCAAAAAAAAATGTCCTCCTGTAGTTTGCTTGAAGCTCATGTTGTCTAATAAACAAAGAGTAAACAACCTTTTTTTTATTTAAAAATAGTCGTTACCACAAGAAAACGACCTTTGTTATCTCAGGCTAACTTGTTATCATGGTGTAACAGCATTAAAAGATTATTTTAAAAGCACAGCGATTCAAGACTTCTGTGGGACTACACAAAGCATACTGTACAGAACATTTAAAACAGTTCACCTTTAACATCCGCATTCAACATCCACACACAGAAAATATTATCACACTCACTCGATAACAGTTTGAAGGTGTAAAAAAACTCGCTCGCACTCAAAACTCCACATGGTTTAAATCATATTAATACAGTGCATTAAGTATTAGAGTTAGTTCAGTTACTCTGTCTGTATAAAATGCCACCTTTTGTTTAAGTTAAAATGCTAAAACATTACTAAACATATATGTACTCCAACGAACACAATGAGACGTCTGGATAAAAGAGCTCATTTTTCACGTAGTGATGTTGGTACTGCCCTTTAAAATCCCTCATTACAAATACTACAGTTCCAGTTCTCGTTACCTGTTGCAGGTATTTATTTATTTTTACAAAAAAGCAAAATCAGTACTGTGAAACAACACATCCAACCTTCAGCTTCACTGCAAAACTACTCTCAAGCCAGAATTGCCTCAGCATTTTTCTTCTTAGATAAAATGTTTTAAAAAATCCTAAATAATCCTTAACTTTGATGATTTTTATTACAGATTGATTTTTTTATCTGCTGCCCTGAGGACTGTGCTACAAAGTAAGATTTCATCTTATCCAGGTTAATCTTGGGTTTTCTGTACGATGTAGGTGGTTCATTTCTTATATTAAAATCCAGTGTTTTTATTTTTTTCAATAACGCAGTAATTCAATGCATTACTGTAATCCAATAATTGCATTACAGTTAACATTTGTTGTATGTATATTTATGTTGTTGCTTTCATTGCAAAAGTAAGGGAGGAGGATCCAAAGAAAAAACATGGAACAAAGGTTTTGTCTTCTTCTCACACACATGTGCTACAATCAGCTGATTTCAGTTTGTGTGCTGGAGGAAGAAAAAAAAAGTGATGGTAAAGTGCAAACAGCTTCTGGGAAAGAAACGGCTGCATTATGTTACTAACGCAACTTCAGCTCTTTACAACCATCTGCACAGGCAGCATGCTAACACTAAGCTAGCCAAGAGCCAGAGTGATGATAAAGCTGAGTGAAGCCGACCCCAGCACAGCAGCCAGACCCTGAACTTTAACAGGTAACAAACTGCTGAGAAGTCAGACTGAAGCCTCTGTTTCTACCTGTTCATGTTTCTAAAGTAGAATCACTGTGGCGACGGCTTTGAAGTCTCTGGTTTTCATCTTTCATCTGCTTTGTTTTCATAAGTAAAAATGAAATAAATGATCGTGTGTGTGTGTCCTCATTGGGATATTGATTTGTGCTGATGTGTGGGAATGTAGACTCAGGTTTATATTCTTAAATGTAATTATGGGAAACTGCTTTTTAGGTCATTTCATGGAGTAACAATAAGTAATCTCAGCAGTATAATGAATAACTTTCAACCTGATATCACACCAAAACTTTGCCAGCAAATTTATTATCTCCCTCTGCTAGTAATGCAACCTTTGCATTCATGTCCATTTACTGCTTTGGATAGGTAAAGCATGAAATTGACACTTTGACCAGCGTATCTATCGCATGCTTTACTGTGATATTCTGTTTGGCAATTAAGTAATGTACTGAATTACTTTAAAGAAAAGTAATGAGTAATGCATGACTTCTTTTTAGTGTCTGGTGCTGCAAACCTAATTCGCTGACCAATCAGTTCTCCAGAAAATAGCGTCACCATTCCTGGAAGATTCCGCAGACAGTAGAAAGATTCTGCTCAGACAGTAGGAGGGTCTAAAGGTTTTTTTTATACTGTCTAAAGTCTCTTTTTTCCCTGATGAGCATCATTCTCCTGTGTCTTAATGACAGAGCTTTGATATTGATAAGTCTTTTAATTCACACAGTTGGCCTTTTCTGCTGGCTTTATTTCCTGGATTCAAATAGGCTAAACTTTATTAATATATCATCTCTTCTTTTCCAGTCTTACTGACCAAAGCACTCACATGCATTCATACATACATACATG
>NW_024582791.1:20005-26954 GCF_018398535.1 Haplochromis burtoni
ACACACACACACACACACACACACACACACACACACACACACACACACACACACACACACACTGACACTGCTGATTTATCTGCAGCAGCTGTGTTACATTCAGCCTGTATTATTGTTGCCTTTCAAATGGATATGTAGGAGAAACCTGGGTTAATTTAGCAAATTGATAACCAGCTTCATGTGACCACTTGACTGCCATTACTAGGGTAAGTGAATGTAGACAATGGAAAGATGCTCAGGGTATATTGAACTTGCTTTGAAGTTCGTGGCTCATCTCGTTCAATTTTCTCTAAAAAAAAATACGGTGTAGACACTAATTTGTTGACATCATTGAAAATCCTTTCCAAAAATCTTTTAGCATGCTGTCGATTTGTATAAGTCAGGTTTGTAACTTGATATTCGAACTCTGAAAGGCTGTAAACATCTTCTTTGTTTGTTCTGGTATACAGCCTTGTGGTTAAAGAGTGTGTCTGGTTTTCATGCGCAGTCTTAACACCCAGGTGTTCAGTTTCCTGCCACGTACTTTAGAATAACTCATGCATTGGCAGTTTAGGCTTCTTCATGAGAATGTGGTTGCTTCTTCTTTGTTCCTATCTTTGCCTGATCTCGGTTTCACATCAACTTTCAGAACCTCTTCTTCACCCTTTCACACATTACTAATTCGAACACTCAGTGGGCTGCTGTCCCGAATACGCCCTCTCTGGCGGCCCTTCTCCTCCCCCCTGTAGCTCTCCTCCAGTCTCATCTTTTCCAAGTCCGTTCCGTCTTCCTTGCCCTTACGTTGACGGGACCCCTGCGACTGCACATCTGGTGGCAGGCCCTGCTTGAAAAGGGGTGGAGTTTTGGTTTTTGCCACTTTGTCAAAAAAGGCAAAATCAGCCACGTATTTTCCTGACGGGGACAGGGAGACGACAGGGGGGAACTCGTAGCCCCAGAGGATCTCGTCGGGAAGGTAGGATGTTCGAACCTGGCATGTGGCGGAAGTTGGCTCGACCGTGGCGCTCATGATCACCAACAGCTCAAAGTCAGCCAGTTCTGGGTCTGTCCAGCCACCACCTAGAACCAGAAGAGTATAGAGGTGACTGGTTTCTGATGCTTTAGCCCATTAATAAAAAAAAACATACAATTTGATACAGAAACACATAATTCTTCTGTTAATGCATAAAAGTTTTTATATGATGCAGCACTGATTACAAGTCACATAAGTATGAAAGGAAGAGGCAGGAGAGAAAACAATTGTTGAGATATAAGTGTGAAAAGTGGTCTAGACCAGTTTCTCTCACATGTAAAAAATAAAAAATATTCTGGCTTTTCTTACAAATCTGCCTCCATCATGAGGCAACAGGCCTTCCTCCATATGAGGAAATGTAAACTACAATAGAAACCACTGTAGAATCTTGTGAGTTGGTGTGAAAAACAGAAACACTAAACACTAACATCAGAGCACAGTTTATTTAAACTCATGTCCACAGACATGCGGTCTTGGGTCCTGGAAGTGGAAAAAAACTCCACTCATCTACGCCCAGCAAAGTACAATACATTTGTAACCTAAGCACAAACACTGCAGATTGTGTCTTATATACTTGAACTTGCTAACACACAATACAAACGCCTTCTGTTGAGAGTGCTTGAAGAAATTAACACTCATTCGGAAGTGCCTTTAGTACTACTTAGAACAAAGGGCAAAGCTGCAGCCTCTTGCGGTGGAAAATGAGTGTTACAAACACACACACCCACACACACACACACACACGCATACACACACACAAACATGCACAGAACTGCTTCACAGACTTAAATATACAGAACTTAAGGAAAAATTATCAGCAAAAACTTTTAGCACATTTTCACAAACAGTGACTGTTCACTGAAAACTCACCACTTATGACTTTCCATTGTCAAAAGCGCTCAACACAGTCTCTCACACACACAAATAATGAAATAACTCATTTCTGAAATGTCAGTAAGCCTGCAGAGTAAGCGCTGCTGCGTAGTCACAGACAGGTGGAACGTACTTTAGAAGCACACACAAAATATACTTTATACTCATCATCGGTGCACGACCTCAGCACCCAAACAAGCAAACACCTGCATCAACAGGCCTCACTCAGAATACACTCACTCATCTGTGTAAACATGTCTTCCCCTCACCCAGACCCACAATCACTCCCACCACGGCAACAACACCACATTTCGCAACCACTAATACACACGGGATTCTCTCTGTTGGCCTTTTTACAGGCGGAGCAAAGGCCTCATCTGCATGCAGTGATCTTCCAAGCACGCCTCTAGAGATCTGCACTGTTTGCATTTCAGCTGAGAGGCCTGCTCACCACAAGATATGCATTTTTTTTCTGAGTACAGTTCCCTCTCAGTAATTTGATGTATTGTTGTGAGGTAAGATATTTAAGAAAGTGTAAGAATTGTTGAGATCCTTGTGCATCATTTTTCTTGTTTGTTTGTTTTGTTTTCTATATTGATGAATAGGCTGAGTAAAAAAATACTGATAGAAGACAGAAAAATAAATTTTAAAGTCCTTCTGACTTTTAGATGCATGGTTAAATTATCAATGCTGCAGTTGTGTCAGTGAGGTGGACTGGGAACACAGTCGAGAGGATGGCAGTCACATTGTGCAAGTATTTCATTATTTACCTGGGAACTCAACACTATGAAGCACCTGCACCTCTGCATAGCACTGATGACGAGAGCTGTGGGGGAGGAGAACGATGTAGTGCTACATTTCTGAAGCCCTCACTGTTAGCTTTTAGCTAACGTCTCACTGTGAGCAAAACCAAGAAGCTTCTTCCAATTAAAGGATGGAGGCGGGGCTACCAAAGCGGGGCTACCAATATCAACTCGACTCAAATGTATTCTTTTGAAAATACAGTTTATAGTATAAAACTTTATGCCCCCATGACAATTTCTAAAACTGTCACTCTAAGGAGTTACTTTTCTCATTATGTAATGCTGTAATATGACAGATTACTTTTTTTTAGTAGCTGTAGTTTTGTGGTGTAACCAGTTTCTTATAAAAGTATGTCTTTCGCAGCTGACGAGCACTTTAAAGTTTCACAAGCCCCAAGATTATTGTAAGCAAAGACTTTCACTACACGATTCAATGCAAGCCTTTTGGTTTTTAGTTTCTGTGCATGGAGTTTTCAGTGATGACGTGGTTAAGGTGTGCTTCTCTGTCTCAGCAGTTGGAGAGCCAGAGTATTCTGCCCTGCTGCTCCAACTGTGGAGAAACAGGGTTTTTTTTGAAGCCAAATTCCCATAGATCCCATAAGGAGGCATTCACTGCTGAACTTCCATAAGTGTAGTGCTGTGTTCTGTGTCCCTGAAGTTTGCATGAGAGGTATTCATGCATGCATTCACAATCATTAGAAGCAGTCGTATACTTTCTGTACGTCAGTGTGTAAAGGGTTAACAACTGAAAAACAGATCAGTGACGTGAAATATGACAGTTTTTCCATTACTAAGAAAAACTCAAAACAAGTTAAATATTGAACTGAAAGATAAAATGTTTTCGGGCGTTTTATTACTCATGCAGGAGGTTACATCAGTGTGTAGATGATATGACACACAATGATACAGATCTGGAGTCTTTAAGATGGATTTAGTGCTTGTACTGCTGTAAGCTTCGTGGTCATGAAAGCTTGCTTCAATAAGTTTTTCTTGCAAATGCAAATTATTGTTTAGTTTAGAGGAAGTGAAAATGAAACATAATTACAGTAGAAATATTTTAGAAACTTGTCAAAAGCTTGTTTAAAATTAAACCTTATGGAGCATATACAAATAACAAACTGAGTCCGCATTTTCAATACCCACATTTGAGCCGGCACACTTCTGAGAAGTCAGGAAATTAGTCGAGCACAATATTCAACAACTAGAACCAATTTTTCTGTTCAGGAATGGAAGTAAATAACTTTAACTGGGTTTCTTAATCCAAAATAGTGATGTGCTTTACTATTCTTTCTGCTTTTTTGTAGATTAGATTTCACCAACAGGTGGATTAACCATTATAGAAACCAAAACAATTAATAATATTAATATTTGTTTACATATATATGTATATATGTATATATAGTGTATATATATAGAGTCATTTTTAGTACGATTCCATCAGGCCTGAGTTCCTGTAAATGGATCCGTGCAGGCTTCGTGTCAGCACTCCAGACTGTACAGTATTGTGCTCTAATGAGGGGTGTCTCTGGCAGTCTCTCTCACACACATTCCAGCCAGAGAAATCCTCTCTCATAGAGCCAAACAAGCCCAACACTGGACACCGAGAGGCAGCCAAGCACGCAGCACATGACCGTAAATACCAACACACCTACATGCACATACATACTCAATGTGCATACAGTAAAACTTCTGTCAATGATATACATTTGATACAAAGCAAATGTAAATAAAGAACCCATTTCATACAATATAATATCTTTATTTTTTGTCATTAATTGGTTGCTGATTTGGAGGTTGAGAATAAGACTGAGAAATTAGAAATAACATAACGGTTGTCACATTCTAAGACTTGTCAACACTTAATGTTAATATTGAGAGAATCATTTTAGACAACAGGAGTAACAGATGTGTGTTTGAATAGAAAATATTCCGATGCGTATTTCAGTTTCCTTTCTCCATGAACTGAAAGAAACAAATTGCTTAAAGCAGAAGACTCAGATGCTTCTGTCTGCTAATGTCCCTATAAAATATATTTTCTGTAAATTAAAGGTTTGTTTCATTCATTTAGACATAAATTTTGGCAAGCAAAGGTCATCTACAAAATAAATAAAAATCTGTGTTTACCCAGTACGAACACCTTTCTCTGTGTTCTGCAGCACATCCACATCTTTTGCATGGTACTCATATTTTTTTCTGTTTACATGTAACATGTTACAGTTCATCAGAATCACACTGCACTATTCAACATGCTATAAATTTCATACAGTACAGCATCAAGCAGATAAGCTTTTATTAGACCCTAATAAAAGACGTGTCCACCATATAAAAAGCCTCAGGATCTGAAAAATGGTGACAGTGGGAAAAAGCCCTAAACCTGCATTCTTACAAAAGTCCAGCTGCATAGAAGTCTTTGGAAAATAAAGCAACTGCTGACTTTACTTATTTATTTATTGCTGTGTTCATTGTTCTGCTGAATGTATTTATTTGTTGTCAATCTAGTTTAAAATCATCTGAATACAACAATGATGTCAATTTTGTAAATTATGATCCCATGTAGAGTGAAACTATTAGCTGAAACAGAGTATTTCTTAAGCGATGACTATCTGTGATTTACCCAGGAGTTTCCCAGTAGTCGATCGGATCAGCTCCATGCTTGGTTAATTTTCAGTTTTAACAAAAGACACATGGAAGAGCGGGGTTTTTCAACTTAATCATTTAAATAAGTAACAAGTTTTTGTTACAGTTTTTTTTTCACTAACCAAGAAAAGTACCTTCGGCTTATTGTCACACTGAATAATAAAAGTATCTTTCTAAGTAAGCCATGGCTTTGTGAGCTACGGTGATGACTAAGAGCCAAACTGAGGCCTTAAAACAGTCAACCATAAACTAATTGATGAGGTCACGGTGCCCACTTTCATTAGTATTTACAGTACATGGATCCCTATTTAAAGTACAGTGGTCATATGATGTGTAAAGGAATCATAGCTGTAAACTGACAAACGACAATTATCTGTTGACTTATTCATCACATCCTTCCACATCATTCTGACTCGAGCTGGGATTTACCTTTTGCTGCCCAGGCTCTGAGGGGGCTGTTGTCATCAATGATGTGGTAGAAAGTGAGAGGGATGATGAGGAAGGGGCTTTCGCTGGACGTGTCCACCTGGAAAGGCACATTTCTCTGGTCCAGCCGCACCGTCTCCCCCTCCTTTGTCAGGGACGTCTGAAGCAACTTCCCCGTCACCTGGGAGCCAAGATGCAGTGAGTAAATGTAGCCATGAGGTTGGAGAAGGCATCCTGTAACCAGAAGGCCCCAGGTTTAATACCTGCACTGGCCATCATCTCCATGTCCTTGAGCAAGGCACTGATGCGTATCATTCACTTTATTTGTCACCAGCAAGCTTTTCCTCAGCAAAGCAAATATTCAGATAACAGGAAAACGTTTTATAGACATGAAGCGACTCATAATGAAAAACACACTTTCCAGGAACTAAACATAAATAGTAACTCCAAACAGTTACAGGAAGAAGGCTTTCATATACAAAAGGATATTTTAAGCAGCAATAATCAGTTTGTAGGTGCTGCTGCATTACCTGGCAACCTAACAGCAGGCTTTTACGCATGTTGGCCACTCGAATCATGAGGCACGGCCGTCCCTCGTGATTCGACACGACAGCGTGTTGGCTGAACTTCACCGTCTCTCCTCTCTTTTTGGGACGAGCAACCTGGAAGGCGAGAAAAGCAAAGTCGAAGCTGTTGTCGATATTCGGCAACCATTTATCAGGCATCTTATTTCAGTTTTTGAAACAAAATAACCCAGACATGTTGAAAAAGAAGACATTGAAGGTTGACAAGACAGACTGTTGAATTTTTAGACCACACGCAGGAGGAAGCAGCTGCGAGAAACCTCATTATGATAGATATGAGTGCTGATATACTGTAATACCAACACGCAGCGTGACATTTCTTGATAAGGATACTGATTGCTGTAATGATACTGTGAAGAAAACATATGAAGGCAAAAGATAGAGGTACGTGTAGCAACCCCCTCAGCTGACGGGAAAATGTGTCAAAAGATACTTAAAAGGAACAGTGATAACAATGTAACCCACATGTTTTAAAAATACATGTTTAAGATGCTGAACAAAGAATCCAACATTGAAGGCAGACAGCAAGAAGAAATGGTTTAAGTAAGCTACTTTGTATTTACAGTGGTTCCTCGCTATAACACAGTTCACCTTTCGCGGCCTCACTGTTTCGGGGA
>NW_024582791.1:27614-30870 GCF_018398535.1 Haplochromis burtoni
GGACACTCCTCTGTGATGCACCTGAAGCCGAAGCCAATCGTGGTTTGGGATTCCAGAGAGAAGAGGAAGGCCCCTGTCAGGGTCTTCACCTCCATTACACACGGCGTGTGGTTGGAGGGGGGGTCAAACTCTGTGAGAATGTAAGCAGAAAGAAAGATCTGCAAATCACTTACAGGATAACTACATTGTTCCTTTTCTCAGCCTTCACTGTCCTGCCTTTGTCATGCTTTCTTCATTGTTTACTCATTTACAGAAAGGTGTGACCGTACTGAAAAGGCAGTAATGTAAAGGATTATAACATTTTAAAAACTATAAAATGTAACAATTCACAAAATATAGAATTTCTGAAGTGATTTGTCCAATAGCAAAACGATGTTCTGCTGAGTGCTGTACTTTGGAATGTACTACTTATCTAAATACTGATGCCGTTTCTGTTGTTGTTGTTTTTGTGATTCAAGAGATTCAAGATTCTTTATTTGTCACATGCATGGTTATACAGGTATAACACGCAGTGAAATGTGACCTGATACACTCCTCGAAGAAAAAGAGAGAGACAGAACTTTATATACAGTGAATGAGTATATACGAAGAGGACATGTGTGGTTCTCGTTACAACACAAAATAAACAGAAAATGGCTTGAAACACATGAGAAAGAGACCAAATGTTGGCTTGGTCTTCAAACTTGTTTCAAGCTGTTGGGTTCTTACCATAACAAGCGACGGGTAAAGGATACAGTGACATCCCTGCAAACCTGCACCAGAAACTGAAGAGAACCCTCAAACAAAATATGTGGGAATGCCCTAATAAGATCTGCTTGATTAACACTCTTAATTTCTTTTTTCAGCTCATGTCAGTTAAACACTTCATTATAGTATAATATTGACCATGTGTGAAATCTTAGTTTAGGTTTTACTGCTATGTGGTCAAAAGCCTGAGAATTAAACTGCAAATTGCAATGTTGGCTACAGATGCAAAGTCTGTGTTTTCCCTCATTTCATTACAATCCACCTGATAGTCACTGATCTATTACACTTAAAATTAAAAATGTCAACATCATGGTGGCACGGGAGAAAAATGAAAGGGATTACTAGATGTTTATTTCATGGAAATCCATCGAACAGTAACTAACTAAGGCCTCGGGGCTAGAGACCTCTTAGCAATGATCTGACAACCACTCACGAGGGAAAAATGTGTCTTGTCAATCAGTTGCAAGTGGTTGCTAGAGGTTGCTGGCTAACGCTGAGTGAGCAAAGCTCATTCTATCCTTGTCATTCCTTCAATCAGTGGCAGATTGACACAGTAACTCACAGTTTGCATGAAAGGTCCGCACATGTCTGCAGACACTAATCAGTCTACTCTCTGTGCAGCATTGAAATGTAAAAACTGTGAGACACAAACTAGAAAGGGTGAACACTTATCTTCAGAGTAAAAGATGTGCTTTACTGCTGCAGTCATCACATTTCAAATAGCACAGCTTTAACTCTGCGGGTGAACTGTTTCCGTTTCTGGTTTGTGTTGCACTTTTCACAGTTTCACTACCAGTGTTACCAGCAACTTGCACAAGTTTGCAGTCACGTCAGCGTCTGTCACGCAGGTTCTGAGTGCAGCACTGTCAGCAACCTCTAAAATTAACTCATCAAAATACGCAATTTAGTGACCAGGGGTTGCTGGGTTGATTGGTTTCTGATTGGTTTCTATGATCAGTTTCTATGCTTGCGTGAATGACGCTGTGGCGGATGCGTGGCCCCGGGCGCAGCTGCAGGGGAGGAGTGGTGCAGTGGGCTCAACGGGGCGGTACGGGAGACGCCGGTAAGAACAGCTGATGGTGATTATGGACTGACGATGGTTTTCCCTCCCCTGTTTTATAGTGAGACGGAGAGCGGTGGCGAGAGGGAAAAAACGACACACGTCAGCTGGGAAAGAGCTGTCAGTCTATGTGAAAAGCATAACCCTGTGAAACGTGTGAATAAATGTGGAACTTGGCAATAACAACCTGCGTGTGCGTGTACCTGGGCCTCGTATATTCCACAGTGGCATTAGCAACTGATTGCACTGCTACCAGCCTCTAAAAACCACTGTTTGGTTAATGCAAATTTTTCCCTTGGAACTGGTGGCATCAACATAGTTGGTAACCAGTCTCTAGGTCTGTGTGACTAAGACTTTAATGAAATTGCCAACTACTACTACTGCAACACTACTGCTGATGAAATGTTGTATGCAGTGGTTAAATAATTATTTGATCAACCACTGAATTTGTAAATTTGTTCACTTTCAAAGAAATGAAAAGTCTCTAATTTTATGGTGGATGCATTTTATAGGAGAGAGACAGAAATTACCTAAAAGTTAAGAATTGATTTGCATGCAACTGAATGAAATAAGTAGTGGATCCAAATCGAAACGTGACTTGGTAAACGTACTTGGTGGGGAATCCCTTGTTGGCAAGTAGAGCACTAAGACATTTCTTGTAGTTGGTTACAAGGTTTGCGCAAATCTCAGGGTTTTTTTGCCCATTTCTATTCAGAGAAACTCTCTAAATCCTTTAGCGTATCTCAGCTGCCGCTTGAAGGAAAGCATCTGTGTGTGTCCAAGTAAACTTTTTCTCGCAGGTTGACGTTCTTACACAGGAACCAGCAGAGCGTTTTCAAATGCACTGTTGACCTCGGAGGAAAAGCAGCGTTGTGGAATTGACACACTCTTCACTAGTCGGGACAGTTACAAAGCTTTCCTCGTTATGAATGAGCGATACTTTTTTATTAAACATTTTTATTAAACATGATTCAACGCAAACTCTCGTAGAGGAGATAAAGTCAGAGAGATACATGTTTTGAAACGACAAGGATCAGGTGCATCTAGTACACCTAGAGCGGCCGCTAAAAAACGATATACAAGCAGAGCTCAGCAGTCAGCGCAACAAATTCTAGATCCATGCCAAGTCCGATGTGAAACCACCTTCATGCTGCATAGTGTGACTCATTGCAATGGTCCCAGTTCAACACTGATTTTGTGTTAAAGTAATACTAAAGTAATAATGGTATTTCTGACCACTGGTATACCACAACTGTATCCTTTCAACAGCTACCAAAAGTTAAAGGACCTAGCTTGTATGAGCCTTATGGAATATTTATATAAAGATCCTCCAGCTTCAAACTGTATTACCCTTCAAGGACCTGCAGCTCAGTAAAGCATCGCTCCGACAGCCAAACCAATCTGTTCTCTGATTGGATAGTTCAATTTGTGATTGACATGACATTGACC
>NW_024582791.1:31803-33388 GCF_018398535.1 Haplochromis burtoni
GCACACTGGCAATCTTTGTGAGGCAGAATTTTACGTGGCTTGTAGTGAATCAAATACTTATTTCACACATCGATATGTAATCAGTTTCTAACTTTTATGTACTGTGATCTTCTGTCTCTGTCCATTAAAATGAAACTTATTATTTCCCCCATTGAGGCACTTTCCCTTTACGACATGAGTTATTCACAATGACAGTTTGCTTCTTTTGAATTAATGATTTCAATTTTTGTGTCATTTAAAGGCCAATTAAAATCTTTTCTGCTTTTACTTTGTAGTTTTCTTTCCCCTCTCGTTTGACTCTCCACTGTCGACCCTTCTTCATGCTTACCTAGTAGGTCTCCATGCACCATGGCCACCAGATACCAAAGTACTCCAAACACGAACCAGGTCCCCGCAAAGGTAGCCGAGAAGAGGAACAACTTGTAGCGCCATTGCATGTCCAGGAAAGTCGTCCAGAGGTCACGGAGGTACAGCGCCCCTCTTCCACTTACATGCTCAATGCGTACATTGCTCCGCCCATCTTTAGAAAGGACACGCCGCCGCCTTCGCAGAGCACTTGGACCTCCAGATGCAGCTCCTCCCACTCCTGCATGACCGCCAGTTCCATCTGTGGGGGTCAGCAGGGGCTTGGTGATGTCAGTCTGCGTCTGAGAATGGCAAACTTTCTGAGGGGAGGTGCCTTCAGAGGAAGGCGGTGTGGCTGAGGTCATGACCAAAGCTACATGGTATTGGAGAAAGAAAGAGGACACAGCAAGAGGTAAGGACACAAGGAAAGGTGTGCAAAAGAAGTATGAAGGAAAAGAAAGGAAAGGATAGTAAGGAATAAAGGGGAATTGGTTGGATGGGCAGTAAAATAAAATGAACAGCAGGTGTTTTAAAATGAAAGAGTGAAGGACGTAAGAAAAAGAGAATTCGATAAGCACGTGAAAAAGAAAGATGACAGAGTGGAACATTTAGGAGGAGAGGAGAAGAAGAAGAGAGGCATTAAAGGCACATTTTCAGCTGGACAGTTGCTAGCTATCCACGGCGGCCCATTTAAGACCCCTTTATTCTTTCACTGAAGGCACAGCTGCCCTTTCACATTAAAAGCATGAAAGCACAGGCTCTTTCACATGTTGGTTGCACTAGACAGCTGCTGAATGCACCAGTGACCTTTTTTTATATAAAAGAAAAAGAGGTCTTTAAACTTGAGCCACGGATGTGAACACCCTGTTCAGTTTTTCTAAAAGCAGTTTTCACTCCTTCTTAATGTGTTTTTACTTTAAGACTGACATTAGTTGTGAAGCATTTGCAGCACATGACAAACTGCCCTCTTGCACATGTACTTTGTAAATAACACTAGGGTTTGAAGAGTAAAGCCAACACAGAAGGCCCAAAAACTGCAGTGTCTTGAATATTTTTAGTGAAATATTAGTAGCAAAACTGTTAATGCTGTGGTCACCAGCTAAGATTTACCTCCACTGCTCTGAATGACTACCCCCCCCTCCCCCCAACCCCCTTTGTAGTGTTGGTGCTTTTTAGAGTAATTTTCAATCTAAAACTCTGATGAGTAATATGGGTTGCTGTGTGGTTGATTTTACTTTCC
>NW_024582791.1:34188-47923 GCF_018398535.1 Haplochromis burtoni
ATTTAAGAAATAGCACTATTATATACAGATCACTCAATTATAAATATCAAGGATTAACAGAGGTGATTATAAATAAATATCAAGAAAAAGTGCTAGAGGGAGTGTTCGCCCAGGGCGCCAAACAGGCTAGGACCGCCACTGGCAGAGTGTGTAGTAGAAGCTAGGGAAGTGTAGCTGCTCTGGTATTAGCGAAAAATAGAGGTTTGCATGTAAGTTAATGTTGCTTTAGCAGGTGATGAGCTGACTTGCTAGTCAGAGATGTTTAAATGTCTACCATAGAAAAATAAAAAGTAAACATAAGAAATAACTACAGTATGTCAGTGGACAACGTTACATGTGTGCATTTTGTTGATATTTTTGCTCCTGTTTCAACACAATAATGATCTAATGCACAAATCCAGTTCCGAAAAAATGATTTTCAGAGTTTGGAAGACTCTGATGGGCTTATAAGTAAATCCAACACCTTCTGGCGATGAACTGGAAAGCCAGCTGGAGGTCAGGTCTTTCTGATACTGCTGTGGAGGACTGACAACAAATCCCTGCAGCCAGGCTCCAAAATGTGATGAAAAGACTCACTCATCATAGCAGCATATTAATGCCTATGGCTTAATATCCAAAGCTACAACTTCATCATTGAACTAGAGAGTTTGTCACGTGCATGTGCGTGACTGGCAATACCCTGTGACGGTACAATAAGTGATGGTTTAAGTGGTTCTCATAGTGTCAATGGTATATTAACTAAAAGGCCTGCCACCCCACCTCTGGCTGCCATGGACACTTATTGTCACTTTATTGATTCCCTCCTGTGCTCTCAACAACCTCACCCTCATCTGGGCTGCACTCTTTCTTTCTACACATCCTTCTTTTTCCTTTCTTCCCTCTTCTTGCGCTCGCTGTTTACTAAACAGCCCTTTTGTCTCAAACTGCCTCTGCTTTCCGGAGCAAATATAACAAAACCATAAACAAAAACAACACAAACAAAGGCCTAAGGATCATTGCAATCTGATACACACTGTCCTTTCCTGTCCTTCCTGACCCCTGTCTCCCCTCTCTCCATGCTCAGCTCACACTGAGTGAATGAATAGAGATCTGTGTTGAAGTCTGCACTGCTATGAATACTAAGATGTGGACGGGAGCAAGAGGGGAGGAAGGCATGGTCTGGGGCGGGCACATGTGATTGGCCTTGTCCATCTCCAGCTGAACTCTGAACCCTACAGAAAGCCTGCCTACACATAAAGTAAATGCACACTTGTGCTTTGGATATATATTGAGCAGTTAGCGTTAGTAACACAACCCCAGCTGTTGTTCAAAGGAATGTGTGGTTTGCAAAAACAACACAGTCCAAAAAAAACATGCATCACCTAAAACTAATTTAAAGGATAAGGCCTTCTTTATTCCGTATATTCAATTTTACTGTCCTGAAATACCACAAAAATACTAGAATTTAGCAAGAAACTAGTCCCTGTCTTAGCAAGCCAGCTCGTTTCAACTGAGGACACTGTTTTAGCTGTTAAGTAAAAGGTTATTTTATTAACTTGGGGAAAAGACAACAAAGTGGCAACACAATATTGGCATATAGTAACCTTAAGCAGACACAGAACAGCATTATTGTCTCTTTTTTATCATGTTTAAGTTCACGTGGTAACTATAAGTCCAACATTCTGTCTTATTTTAGCTCATTTTACACTCCAACAGCTCAAAAGAGAAATATTTCTACTGTGCTCTCCAGTTATATTTGTCTGCCATTTATAATAAACAAATAAAGCAAAGAACACGTGAAATATGGGTAATTTAGTTATAATAAAGAATCAGGATCTGTTTTTTAGGCTATTTTAAAACAGCCACGGGGCGATTGTGGCTCAAGAGTTGGTAGTTTGTCTTGTAATCGGAAAGTTGCTGGTTCGAGCCCCTTTTCCAACAGTCTCGGTCATTGTGTCCTTGGGCAAGACACTTTACCCACTGCCTACTGGTGGTGGTCAGAGGGCCCGGAAAACACATCCATTTTAAAAATTACTATTTTAAGGGAAAAAAAGAAGGATATTTTGTGTATTATGGCAGCAACAAGTCTTAAAAATGTTAGGATAGAGGAAGGGACGTGTTTAACTGTGTCACATCCATTCTTCTTTCAACTGACACTTCTAGTATAAAGACACACTGTTGTGCAGTTTGATTTGGTTTACAATGTTTTTGCTATCATATACAAGGCTTTTGTTCAAATAGATCTCATCTGGATGGAAGCATGTGTCACTTTAAAACCTGCTATACCTTTCAGTATGATGGTGCCTATACAGATGTGCAAGTTGCAAATAGATACTAGTACACTGCCATACCAAACAATGCAGCACACAGAGTGCTGGTGACATGCTGGATCGTCACTCTTCTCTTTAGTATGGAGAATGTTGTCAATGATTTCCAAAAAGAAATTTTAAATTTCAGTTTATCTGACAACAGAAGAGTTTTCTACTTTGCCTCAGTCCATTTTTAAGATGGCAGAGTGAACCGTGTTCACAGTCAGTGGTTTCTGGAAGTGTTTCTGAGTCCATGCAGGGATTTCCATCACAGAATCATTTGTTTTTAATGCAACATCCTGTATTAATTTCTGGCATCTGGCATTAAATTGAATCTTTTGACAATAATATGTACTGTAGTTGATTTGGTATTCATAAAATTGTAGTCTAGGGAACATTATCCTGAATTTGTTCTACAATGTGTAGATGCAGCTTTTGCAGATTGGTGAACCTCTGCCCATTTTTCACTTCTGAGAAACTCTGACTCTCCAAGATGCTCTTTTCACACCCACTCGTTTTGCAGACCTGTTGCCAGCCCAGTGTTCTACTGTGAATAAACTAGGGCATTATGAGATCTGCAAATCGTTTAATTCTGTTCTTAGTTGCATTTTACACAGCATCCGAATCTTTTCACATTCACGTTTGTAAAATATTATTTCAAAGTTGTGCACTGTAGAAAAACCTGTGCTAGTGCATTTGTTTGGGTACTATTTTCTTCTGTGGATGAATTCTTAATGTCAAGCATTGCTTTTACTTTGACTTTATAATTGCTGGACAACATTTGAGATTTATCACAAAGATCTCCTCATGAGCGTTATTGATAAGAAAAACTTTAAATTTCAACAACACTTCCTCTGTCAGTATAGTCTTAGACATAAAGAAATTTATTGTTTGCTATTTTTAAGCATCCATAGATGGGCACTTCCCTATAAACAAATAATAAAGAAAGAAATACTAAAGCAAACGGTAATAAAAACCAAAATGTCTGTTTACAATTTCATTTTCATCAAATGTCTCTTTAGAGGGTAAGAATACCAATGTTAGCTGAGCTAAAGCAAATATCCCTCCTGCTGACAGTAAGACTGATGGATTCCCACACTTTCAACATGACTTATTGGATGACCACTCAAGGTTAGGATCTCTTCCTCTGTGTCCTGCCCTTCAGCCCTCTCCTTCCCTCTGTCCTGTGTGCACAAGAATCCTTTGTTTTTGCGGAGATGAAAGGGACAAAAGCCACCATTGAAAAATACGACTGAGTGAGTGAACGAGAGAGCAAGTTAGACGGGGGGAAAGGAGAGGAGAACTGAGCACTGAAGTGTGTGTGTGTTGTGTGTCTTTGCGAATGTGTTTGATGGTGTGCGAGTATGCAGTGTTTGACACTGTGAGGGGGCCGAGATGGGGCGGGGTAAGAGAGAGAATAATTAGTTTTGAGGGGAGGATGGAGAGAAAGTTGGACATCTGATGACAAAAAGAGTGAAAGAGGAAGAGAGAGAGAGATATGGATGGTGAGGGGAAAAGAGGAAGGAATAAGATGGAGGGAAGGTGGAGGAAGCAGATCGCTGACAAAAGAGCGTCATTAGTATTCCAGAGGCGAGAGTAATCCCTTCTACTCAGGGCCTCCATCCAGGGTCCACAATCATAAAGAACCCACAGCAGCCAGTACGCTGCACTGAAAAGAGTCTATACAGCACAGCTTGAATGGCTGCGACCACTGGCCACACCACAGCGGCCTGTGCACTGGACTGAAAGGACAATCTAAGCATCAACAATGTGCCAAGAGGGCATCTGCTCAGGCCAAACAAGACAAACTTTCTGGACCTCACACTACCATGCAAATGAGCTGCTGTTGTCTCATGGCTGAAGTTCAGACACTAAAGCTTTTGCAGACTCGAGCTGTTCTTTGTATGTGAAAACTTTATTTAAACTATTGCAAAAGGCATATTTATAAAAGATGAATCTATTTAGAGGGTTTAGGGAATAATTAGTGGGAACCTTGACTAAGTAGCACACATTAGTAAAGTTACAGTGTGTAACATATTTCACTGCTACATGTCAGTAGATTGCAGTCAACTGAAGTCTCCCAATTCAAGTGCATAATTCTAGCTATGGTTGCAGCTATGGGACGAACATGTTTTATTCAGCCAAGAGAGACAAAACTAGCATTAAATTGGGGCATGATTGAAATACCGCTTGCACTGTACTCCACCCCAGAGTTTTTCCATAACTGTGGAAGGCTGTTGGGCCGCTGTTGACCTCAGCTGTCAATGCCAGGTGGGAAGCATCTGCCATTATTTACTTGTGAAGGGATGATGAGTTGATTAGTCAGTGAAACTCACTTCTGACCAATTACAAATGCTCTCATAGCTGGACTGGCCATCGGGCATACCGATTTGCCCGGTGGACCGATGGTGATTTTTCATTTTTATGGGTTTTGGGTTTTTTTTGTTTTTTTCCCGTAACGGTATAAACAATGAAAGGTGGTGGATTGGCCAGGTGCTGGGAGATGTGTAAAAATAACTCAGTTGTTTGGTGGTGGCTATTGCGGAGCTTCCACAGATTCAGTAACATTAGCAAGTGGTGGAGGCCAGCAGATGCAACACGCTGGCAGGTGGATGACGGAAAGGCAGGAGGAGCAGAGACCTGAGGCGGTGAACTGAACTTCAGGTAAGAAGTTATGACCTGCAGTCTATCTGGGTCAGATATAAATCAGGTTTAGGTGGAGTTTATTTTCGTAATGCTGACTTTTTACAGTCAGTTACAATAACTCGTACTGCGTACTAGCTAGCACGATGGAGTTTATATACTGCTGGGCGGGTGCTATGACGTTAATGATGTTGAACTTGTTTTATCTTATTTTATTTATAAGGTTAGTTATTAGAGTTTCCAACCATCCCGTAAAAAACAGAATCGTCTCATATTCAGAGAAAATATTATGCGTTTCTTATTGAGGTGAAAAGGAGCACAGTTTGTCCCGGACTTCAGCTACAATGAAAAAGACACAAAGCTGGAGTTATTCGGTGTCTTTGCTGCACAGCTGCCTCTTCTTCTCTCATCCTCTCACCCTCTCTCCCCTGTTTCTACTTCAATCATGAAACTGATCAATGATCAGCTGATTGGCTTTTCTCTCTTGTTTGTTTATCGCCCACTTTGCGCCAGAAAGAAGAAACCGGCGGATGTCGTGCTAAACAACAGCAGCATCACATCTCACCTCTAGTCTTCTCTGTCTTAATTTCAGGTTTTCACCATGTGTTGTAGAGAGTTCAGGAGGTTAACTCGACCAAGCAGTCTACTTTCGGGTACTGTTTAGAATACCAGAATAGGGAGGATGGTGTAGGTTTAAGTTTATTAGACTGATGCATATATACCAACAAGACAGTGTACATCACTGTGACAACAGAGTTTGTTTTCATTCAAAGGCTTTATGATTTTTCCTATAATACCTGGTGGGCCGGTCTCTAGTCAAAATGCCCGGGCCGATTGTTTGTCCCAGTCCAGCCCTGGATGCTAAGATGAGTTGCTGAGTATGTGCTGAACTGTCGTAATTTTTACTGTTTTGTTTCCGCTGTTAGCTGCTGTTAGCCTTTATTAGCTCCGTTTGCCAACGTTAGCTATCTTTGAAGTGAATGTACATTGTTGGACACGGATGCTTAGCAAATAAATTCTCATATGATTTGATAATGTAATCAAACACTTTATCAGAGGCAAAGTATGATTTTAAGGACACTTGAGCCTAGCATTCACTAACATAGCATTAGCTTGTAACCTGCTGTTGATGTTTAGCTGGCTTATTGGCAGCTGTCTGGAGACAGGAGGGTTGAATGTCTGATAATTATTATTTGTGACAATAAATAATTATTTGTGTCTTAGAGCCCTGACAGGTCAGGAGATCATGCTTGTGGTGAAGTGGAAGAGGGTGACATTTTATCAAGATGCTGGTGGTGTTGTCGCTTTCCTTCACATTTTATTTCTTTGGGGAAGGGGATTCTTTCTCTGGTGATAATCCATAGATATGATCCTTAATGTCATAAGTCTGAAGGTGCAGACATGAATAGATGTCCCTTCATGGCTCATAAACACCTTCAACTCATCTTCTCCTCTGCCTTTGGAGTTCTACATATCCTTTCTCCCCTTTAACTAACCTAAAAAATTACAGAATATACCTTTAAATGTATAATTTGCAACCAATTGCTTAATGTTTAATATCTGACATGCAGTTTGTTTACAAGTAAATAATATTATTATTCAGAACGTACTAAAGCTTGTGCATCTGAAGCTGCTGGAGTTCATTCAGTGCATGCACCTCCGGCAGTACATTTCCCCATTAAATGCAACTCCATATGAGTGTCATAATAAGCTATAGACATCATTTTCTGCTATTTTAACTTGAACTTACATAATGTTCAGATTGTTTGTATTTCTACACCTATAAAATGTGATTTACATTTATTCACATTTTAAAAACAGGAAGTAAACAGTGTCTACAGTGACCAGACGTATTTCTCAAAATAGCATCAGACTGTACCAGACTACATCTAAATCCACCATGAAACAATTCACTTTCACTTCCGTCTCCAAGAGTCAGTGACTGGAGAGTTACAACGCTGGCCCATATTAAACAATGGCGAGCGGCTGTTGGCCACAGGGGAATTACTCAGGAGTGACTTTTACCATCTTCTTCTAAGTCAGCAGTAGCCAAAGCTACTATAAATCTGATATAAATCTGATATAAATCTGATATAAATCTGATATAAATCTGAATGGCTGCTTCTGGGGATTTCTCAATGAGAAGAAGTGATTCATTTGACCAGATATTTCCAGCAAAGATTTTCTGTAGAGTAGTGAAACAGAACCACACCTGTTGTTTCCTCTGTGGTTTGTAGAGCTCTTTGTTAGTAATGTATGTCTGTGGTACAGTGCCAACAATCTTCGACTTCCGATACATCCAGCTCCAAAATTAAATATTCGATGACTAAGTCAGGCTTGTTTTTTGGAAACTTTTGTAACTTCAAAGCTACATGAACTCTGTGTCACAGTGCACAGATTTAGAAGTGGAAACTCGTCCATTGCTACACACCACTCATACCCCTCCGCACTGTAAACACAACACAGCCGCTGCAACAAAACTCAGCACCAGTTTCCCTCAAGCCTATAGAAAAAAGTTCAAAGACTAAACTGCAGGATTTCTCATGTTTATAATATAGCAAGAAAAAGTGACTATTCCAAGATTTAACATATGTCAGCTACATTAACCACAAATATCAAAACAATACAAAACTTAACCTTATAATCATGTCTTGGTGAGTGGAAACAGCTACAGAATATACATTTTAGAATAGTTTTTCAGATTGTTTATGCGTTTCCTTTAAGAATATTTGCATTTCTTACCTTTCCCTTGACTTTTCACTTTGCCCACAGCTTGGAAATTTTAAAAATGTACTTAATTTCACTTTCCACCAAACATGTGGGAAGAGGTGAAAGTTATCTGCCTTCCAAAACAGGTGTGAAATTTCAGGGTGCTGAACAAATAGCACTTGTTGACACGTTTCGCATGTTTCACCTCATCTCGTTGTTTTCCTAGTTTTCTTTCACAGTCCTCCTACGTTGCTGACATCCTATATTTCTAAAAAATAAATAAATGCATAAAAAAAAGATTAAAAGAAAGAGAAAGAAAGAAAAACTCACTGAGAAAAACATGAAAGCCGTCAGAGGAGAGGAGAGGCCTGGATGAGGAGTCC
This sequence comes from Haplochromis burtoni, assembly GCF_018398535.1. Taxonomy (NCBI): domain Eukaryota; kingdom Metazoa; phylum Chordata; class Actinopteri; order Cichliformes; family Cichlidae; genus Haplochromis; species Haplochromis burtoni. The sequence goes on from NW_024582791.1 coordinate 42,212, forward strand.
CAGCGGTCAGTCAGTGTACCGCAGCAGCACGCTGGCACTGGCAGTACCGGTTCCGGCTCACTGTTGCTGGATCATTATGTAATCGGATGAGCACAGTCTGCCTCTCCTTGCATGTGAAGCCTTCTGTGTCCCCACAGGGACAAGTTAAAGAAGCTTGCGCTGTCCACTCCTCCAGGGTCCACCCAGCATGCCTCTCTATATAAACCCAAAACTATTCAGACGGACGCTGCTTCGCAACATTTTTAATTCATTAATTCAACTCCCCTCCCAGCTTCTCCTCCTACCCTCCCTCTCACTGTCTCTCCCTGACTGTACGTTATAAATGGGACTCTTTGTTGCAAGGCCTCCTCCGCTGTTTCAGCCTTTGTCAACTTTCTCATGTAAATGTTCGATGGTCATAAGATACAAGCCTGGAAGTTGTCGCACTGAAACAGAGCTATTTACAAATCAAAGGCAAGAAAAGAAAAAAATGAAAAACTTGGCTTCTTGCAGTTTTGCGTTGGCCAGTGTGCGGTGAATGGATAATGTCGGTGCATCTCTGTGAGGCTGTGCCATGCCCGCCTGCAAAGAGGAGGACTTTGGTAGTGTAACGGCGAGTACGCACAGTCCTACTGTGAATGGATGGCACGAGATGGCCAGGAAGTAAATGCTATTACAGTCAAACTCTGGCCCGGTGGTAGATGGATGTCTAATGCTTCTCTTTGATGTCAGGGGAAATGTGCAGGAGTGTAAATTAGTATTATGTAGGTCTACACTTTTTCTCACAGACCTTTCACTTGGGAACATTGAACTCTGTGCTCCATTACATGTCTTTTGTCAACTTGTCTTCTTTTGAAGAATGAAAATTGACTGAAAAAAGTATATATTCTTATTATTATGAAGGAGATCTTATAAAGAAAGATAGAGGGTGCATCTGCAGGGCAGATCTGAATACTACTCTGTGGTATTTACCCGGCTGGTGTCACACGGACATCAATCTACAGGGTCCCTTCAACTTGTTGTAGCTGGCAAGGGGGGGGCTGCATCTATAGGGGACCAGCTTGTATTGGAATGTTTACCTTTTAGGGGGATTTGATGAAGATTTAAGCCAAGTTCATTCTTGGCTTCTTGGGTGAGGAGCTACATCTGAAGTGAGAGATGCTGGAGAAGTTTTCATGTTTGGATCAAACATTTCTATCATTTAGAAATTGGGCTGTAGTTGCATCGTAAGGTTTTAAAAACTGAGCTTTAAAATGAATAGTGGTAATAAAAACCGGTAGAGGGCAAGAGTGATCACTGACTGTTTTTAGGGGCTTTTTGAGAATAAATAGAACAAGATACAAAGCATTAAAACATGTTAAAAACACAAAAGCCTTATTAAACACAGGGTAGTTTGGGCCCAGAAGCAGGATTCATCACGTCATCACTTAAAGACCAGATACCCGTTATGTGCCTGTGAGCACGAGGAGGGAGAAAAAGGAGAGTCAAAAAGTATCAGTTGTCACTGAACAGAAACAGGAGCTGGAAGCATGTAAATATAATAACAACCACTGCAGCCAAGAAGAGTGCCTGACGAGCCCAGTTGTAAGTAAGCTATTAAGACTCGACTGTACGCTGTGTTCGTGTTTTTCTCCGAAACACTAAGTTCTGTTGGAGCAGCCTTTCAACGCCTCTCTCTGTCTCTCGCTAGCAAAGTTGACCCACACAACAAAGTAAAGCTATTTTTTGGCTACGGATCCTGACATATTAGCCAGAGGTCCCTTTATTACGGTTCGGAGCCGCAGACCTGTTTTATATACGCGCAGAATAGTTTTCTACATGAGATCACTGCAAAAAGTGCAGCCTTACCTAATGTCCACCCCACTTATTCATTTTATATTAAATGTAGTTGATAGTGGTATGGCGAGTAACCTTCAGTAACAGTAATAAATCACACAGCAATAGTACATTGCTGTGTGATTTATTAAGTAATCCAAAGTATTCAGAATACGTTACTCTCAGTAACATAATGGAATACATTTCAAAATACATTTTGGGGCATGTATTCTGTAATCTGTAGTGGAATACATTTTAAAAGTAACCTTCCCGACACTGATTACATGCTAAAGATTCTGAGCTGCTGTGTATCTTATTTAACTCTCACTTACTTATATGAAAGAATGTGACCTTGCTATGCTGACAAGACCAAGACATGTATGTTTTCATACCAAAACTTAGGAAAACTGGGCGACAGAGATTACTGAGCGTGAGTTTCAAGAGGCCGGCAGAAGAAGAAAAGAGGGGAAGAAGGGGGAAAAAAGTACATATAAGTCACAATGTATGAAGAAAACAAGAAAAAGAGGAAGGAAGAGGAGAAGCAAACAGATGGGGCGTTAAAGACAGAGAAGCAACAAGAGACCGGAGAGACAAAAAAAGAGGAGGTTTGAAGGAAGGAAGAAAAAACAACATTAACATGATGCTGTTTTGTTGTGGACCGCTCGGAAGGTTCTCTGCTTCATGCAACTCCTCTTTTCCTTTTTGTCCACCCCTCTCTTTGTTGATCCATTTCTTTGATCCGGAATAAGGTTTGAGTTTCCATCACATGTTGCACATGTCTTCCCCCGCCCTTTGTTTCCACTTTGAGGGTGAAGAAACCCCACAGCATGCAAAGTAGACCAAGATCAGACAGCGTGAAAGCGTGCAAGAACAGGTGCCCTGACACCATGAGCGATAAAGGGCACATATACCCACAGAAAGAGAAACAGAAATAGAGGGCCAACTGAGAAGAACAACAAGAGGTTCCCAAAGTTTTAATGAATATTGCAAAACAAAATAATAATTTCAATTGAAAGAATGCAGTTTTTTTAATGTAGCATTTCACACACATACATACTTGCACACAAATGTTTTCTATTTAGATCCTGACTTTTGGTCATTTATTCTGTTACTGTAGACCACAGCTGATTAAAGAGGGAAGCTTCAGCAAAAGAAGAGAATAATACTGTTAAGTGTAATATTATTAGCAGAGACAACTATCGCCTTAAAAAAATCTCTACGGGACATCCAGATTACAGTGAGGCCTTCTGTACTGTATGTTTCACACTAACCTCTCACTCCATCTAGTGGTTACACAAGTTCACAATTGAAGGAAAATCTGGTTTTAAACTTTTGAGTTTAAAAAATTTAAAAACACCTGCCTCTCACTGAAGGAACACTATTTGCCTTTTTCTCGCTGTTTTGGCTGCTCCCTTCAGGGGTCACAATATCACCCTATCCCTATTATCCTCTTCTATCACACCCATCTCTCTGCATGCCTTCCCTTCGCTACAGCCATGAATTTTGTCTGTAGTCTTCCTCTTTTCCTGCTACCTGCCGGCTTCATCTTCAGCATCCTTTGTCCAATATATCCACTATCCATCCTCTGCACATGTGCAAACCAACTCAGTCTCTCTGGCTTTATCTTCAAACCACTCAACCTGAGCTGTAACAATAATCATGTCTCTCCTGGTCACTAATAAAAACGTTAACATCTTTTACTCTGCTTCTTGTCTTTTTGTCAGTGCCACTGTCTCCACGCTATAAATCACAGCAGGTCTAATTCTACTTTAAACACTAAAAACTCAAGGAAATCTTATTTTTTATTATCAAACATAATCAAGATGAAGTTAGTAGATGAGTGATGATGAAGAGTGAAGTATTAAAAATAATAATCATCAGCTTGACATAAACGTGAGGTTTGTTGTTGTAATTTGCAGTGGTGTCCTCCAGAGGTCGCCACTGCTCTTGATTATGGCAGGTATCTGAGCAGAGGTGTTGGTTTTAAAACGTGCCTTCTATTTGGCCAAATATTTAAACCTACTCTTGTGAGTAAGCCAAGATCACCGAGAGATGAAATGATGAACAGTCTTAGGCCATATCTGGACCAAATTCTTTAAGTTACAAAGTAAAGCATCTACTTTTGGGGAAACTTTAAACCAGATCATGTGCGTGTACATAAAGGAAACTGAAGGCTGCATCTCGTGACTAGAAACTCACTTTCCACTTGTGTAAGGCCAATAAGTAAAAAAGTAAAGGTTTAGCATGAGCAGCTCAAGAAAGGTAATGGAATTTGATGCCTGTAAGTGCACGAGGGCAAGCCAAATGGTTTAACGAAAATTTAATCTCCAGTCACTTAAACACCAAATTACACGGCGGCCACGTGAACTGTGATCATTCTTTCAGTGTCAAGGAGCAGTTTCTCTGTAAACTCATGAACACTGCTAAAACACTGAATGATGTTGGTGTTCGTGTTAGAGCCGCAGCCTCAACGACTGCAGTGGTTGGCCTGTCCGCCGCTTTGATCCAGACCTGAAGATCTCAACAGGTAATCAGAAGAGGGTAACTGTGACAGGTGTTCATTTGATGAGCCATCGAAGTGTTGATGGTGTCTTTGCTGATTTCAGTCTGCTAAAATCTGGGGGATAGACCTAACCACAACCCTGGAGAGCATAAATGGCAAAGAAGACGGATGGGTTTGCTCAGAATTTTGGTTTATGACCATTCTTGATGATTCACATATTTAACTTGGCAAATATTTTGCCCCACCTCTTTTCTTAATGACGATTGGGAATGATCTGCTGGGTAACCTGAGTGGGGCTTTGGTCCTTTGCAAAAAAAAATAAACAGGATTTTACTTTAAGTCTGTGTTACAGTTTTTCCACCCTGGATCTTGACCTCTATAGCAGGGAAATGCCTTTGAGGGCAGTCAGAGTGTCTGATAGCTGAGGGGAGTGCAGAACAGTTTGACTGTTAGGCTTTTTGCATTAATTGGCAGTAGGATGAGTGGGAGGCTACTCTTTATTACCTGTTTAAGTTCTCAGTTTGGGAGAGCATGTGACAAGCATCAGCAACAGAAGAGAAACATTTACAAACCTCACCCTCAAACATTAGCTTCAACAGTGTTTTTTTTTAATCTCATAATCAGTGTGGTGCACATGATCCTGTTCACCTGGTACCAGGTCTGGAACAGTAGGTACATACTCCTCTTCTGCCTCATCTTCATCAGCTATTATCTTTACAGTGGGTACATTATGTCTGTGTTTAGTATAGGATGAAAGCTCTCTGGTTATCTCGCAGGTATGCTCTAAAGGCCCACTGCTCGATATCTCAACATTTGGCTCTTCTTAGCTCTCCATCATCTCACGAAGCCAAATGTGATACGAATGCTTCTTTGTCTCTGATGGGAGTTTGTGAGGCTTCTGAGGTGAGTCTTAGTATTGTGTCAGTGTCTAACAGGAGGAGGCTGTGTCATAGTGCTTTCACTTTAATCCTCTTACTTCTGGAGCTACTTTATACACATCAGTCCTTTTCCTTCACAACATGTTTTTTTCCCAGAAGGATCTCAGGATTACCCAGGGCCATCTTGCAGCATGACACTGACCTAGTTCAAAAAAAATACTTCTCAAATGACAGCTGTCGAATTTCTTTCCACAGGAACTTGACTGTTGACTATTCCTAAATGCATTAGTTTCCTTCATCTATGTATCTCACTTCCCTGAATGGCCCTTGAGAGAGCTGACAGTAACCAGACCAAATACATCCACAGGTAAATTAAACAAAGACCAACATCCAGCTGCTTCATGTCTAGTAGAGTTATGGGCATGAATCACATGTGGTTGGTTCTCCCTCCCCCTTTTTTTCCTTTTCTCTCAGAGATCTTAACATTTGCAGCAAAGTTTAGTTGAATCTCTCTGTTGGAAATGGTTTGACATACAG
>NW_024582791.1:49929-61721 GCF_018398535.1 Haplochromis burtoni
TAGGCTTTCGAGCCTATACAGCTTGGAGTAAGACAACATGCATGAAGAGGATGATGTGGACAAAATACTCATTTGCCTAATAATTCTGCACTCCCTGTAGTGTGTGAATGTCCAGGGTCTTGAGGAGTTTGTTTTCCCAAGTCTCTCCTATTTCAAGATTGTAAATGTTCCCACCCTGCTGCATTTATTTTATAGTGCGTGGCTTCAGAACTCCTTGGATTATTCCTTCCCTGCTGTTGCTGTCTCTGAGCACTCTATTAATATTTTTGCTGATACTGTAGCATATATCAGAGGCACCATGACCAATCTGTCCACCCTGTGTCTCTTTCCTTTGTGGGAGGGCAATATCTTTGAGGACAATAGACTCTCTGAAGGGTGAGGGAGTGCTGGACAGCGTGCACCTGTGGGGAATGAAGAACAGTGAGTACCGGCTCCAGATGGAATGAGAGGGAGGCACCAATCTTTGACACAAAGTTTCAGATTTAGAGATCAGCTTGCTTAGCTGTGATTCCAGGGTCTCAACATGGGATATTAAATCAGCTGTTTTTACAGAAGCAGGTCTACAGGTTCATGAATCACTGCGCACTGGCACTTTTTTTTATTACTTTTGGGAATGTAAATTAATCAAAATATTTTGGAGCTCCATATCTCAAGAATTAAGTAATATTATTTACTATATATATAATATATTTACTATATTTTCTTCTTGGCCTACCCTAAAAAGAAGTAACATTAAATCACTCGCAGCACAAATTATGTGACAAACTATTGCTGGGAGCTAGGAAATGTATTCTCATTAGTTGGGTTAAGGATAAACCTCCCTGTGTGACTTTGTGGTACAGAGAATTATTTAAAGTTTTTCCTCACGAAAGAACTGCTGCTGTTTTAGGAGGAAATGAGGGTCCCTTTCTCAATGTTTGGTCCCCTTTGCTTTCTTATTTGCCAAATGATTTGACCCAACTGTTGAGGGGGGGGGGGTTGCACTTAAGATGTTCTCAGGTAAATAGGAAGTAAGCGTAAAGGACAACAATTCACTCTTGGAGTTTTTCTTTTTCTTTTTCTAAATCTGTGGATAAATGAACAAAAATATTTTTCTTTTTTTTTCTCTTTTGTTTCTCCTCTTTACCCCATATGTGTATTTGCACAGGTATATAATGACTTTAATAGATTCCCTTTGTTTGTTTTTTCTTTCTTTCTTGTTTGTCTGCTTTGTTATGTTTTTTATGCTTTTCTTGATAATAAATAAAAAAAACTGTTTAATTACAACAAATCACTGCGCTGATGAGTCTCTGTACAGGTAAAGTCACCAATCCTGGATGAGCCAATAGAACATTGTTACTGCTTCAACCTACTGTAGTTAATCTTTAGAGATATTTAAGGCTCTTGAGAGGTAGCTTGCTTTTGCAATCTCTTTTAGGGAAGGAAGAGTCAATGACCTTTTGTGCTGCATTTATTACCCTCTGAATTACCTTTTTATTAGCAGCATAGCATCCAGGGAACCTCAGTGTTACCCAGTACAGGGAGTGCAGAATTATTAGGCAAATGAGTATTTTGTCCACATCATCCTCTTCATGCATGTTGTCTTACTCCAAGCTGTATAGGCTCGAAAGCCTACTACCAATTAAGCATATTAGGTGATGTGCATCTCTGTAATGAGAAGGGGTGTGGTCTAATGACATCAACACCCTATATCAGGTGTGCATAATTATTAGGCAACGTCCTTTCCTTTGGCAAAATGGGTCAAAAGAAGGACTTGACAGGCTCAGAAAAGTCAAAAATAGTGAGATATCTTGCAGAGGGATGCAGCAGTCTCAAAATTGCAAAGCTTCTGAAGCGTGATCATCGAACAATCAAGCGTTTCATTCAAAATAGTCAACAGGGTCGCAAGAAGCGTGTGGAAAAACCAAGGCGCAAAATAACTGCCCATGAACTGAGAAAAGTCAAGCGTGCAGCTGCCAAGATGCCACTTGCCACCAGTTTGGCCATATTTCAGAGCTGCAACATCACTGGAGTGCCCAAAAGCACAAGGTGTGCAATACTCAGAGACATGGCCAAGGTAAGAAAGGCTGAAAGACGACCACCACTGAACAAGACACACAAGCTGAAACGTCAAGACTGGGCCAAGAAATATCTCAAGACTGGTTTTTCTAAGGTTTTATGGACTGATGAAATGAGAGTGAGTCTTGATGGGCCAGATGGATGGGCCCGTGGCTGGATTGGTAAAGGGCAGAGAGCTCCAGTCCGACTCAGACGCCAGCAAGGTGGAGGTGGAGTACTGGTTTGGGCTGGTATCATCAAAGATGAGCTTGTGGGGCCTTTTCGGGTTGAGGATGGAGTCAAGCTCAACTCCCAGTCCTACTGCCAGTTTCTGGAAGACACCTTCTTCAAGCAGTGGTACAGGAAGAAGTCTGCATCCTTCAAGAAAAACATGATTTTCATGCAGGACAATGCTCCATCACACGCGTCCAAGTACTCCACAGCGTGGCTGGCAAGAAAGGGTATAAAAGAAGAAAAACTAATGACATGGCCTCCTTGTTCACCTGATCTGAACCCCATTGAGAACCTGTGGTCCATCATCAAATGTGAGATTTACAAGGAGGGAAAACAGTACACCTCTCTGAACAGTGTCTGGGAGGCTGTGGTTGCTGCTGCACGCAATGTTGATGGTGAACAGATCAAAACACTGACAGAATCCATGGATGGCAGGCTTTTGAGTGTCCTTGCAAAGAAAGGTGGCTATATTGGTCGCTGATTTGTTTTTGTTTTGTTTTTGAATGTCAGAAATGTATATTTGTGAATGTGGAGATGTTATATTGGTTTCACTGGTAAAAATAAATAATTGAAATGGGTATATATTTGTTTTTTGTTAAGTTGCCTAATAATTATGCACAGTAATAGTCACCTGCACACACAGATATCCCCCTAAAATAGCTAAAACTAAAAACAAACTAAAAACTACTTCCAAAAACATTCAGCTTTGATATTAATGAGTTTTTGGGTTCATTGAGAACATGGTTGTTGTTCAATAATAAAATTATTCCTCAAAAATACAACTTGCCTAATAATTCTGCACTCCCTGTATACACAGTATAAAGTCAGATAAAAAGTCTGAGAAATCGGCTGTAAACTCTGAATGAGGGTCAGCTGGACAATAACAACATAGAAAACTGTGTTTTATTTTGGTTTGTTTGATAACCCAAATAAAAAGTGAATAAAAACTTTGTAGCTCATGGTGGCGTGAAAGACATCTGCCACTCTTGCCCCTCAGCCTCAGTCTACTCAAAGCAAAGGACCGTAACCGTAAATCTGGCTATTGATTAACTGCTGTTCACGTTACACTTTCTCCTCTTTAGTTTGAACCTTTTAACTCAACAGAACTCCTGTTTTTCTCTTTACTTACAGATTATTTATTTACAGGTAAACGTCAGACTAAATTATTTATTTATGCATGAGCTGACTATTTCTCTTGTTTTTATTTATGTGTTATTACATGTCACAAACATTTCTTATATAAAAATTTAAATGAGTGCTGTAACAGATTAAGGAGAGATTAAGAGAGAAGTTCAGGGCTGACCTCGCTGAAATATGGAGTGAAAAATGTGCACATCTATCACAGGCCGATATGACTAGTTCAAACACGGGGATCAGACACTGTACAGACATTTCTAGAATTTAGACATTTATTTCCAGCACAGACCAGATATCTGCCTTCTAGTTCCCACTCCCGCTTATCGCTTCATCTTATCTTTGCTGGAAACAGCTAAAGCAACCAATCCACAGAGCCTTGACACACAGGCTTGAAACTCCAAACAGAAACGGGTCATGTGATCCCCTGTTATGTAATTCTGTCTTAATACACAACCAGAAGTCTGTCATTTAGATGGTTCAGTCAGTTGTATGTGGGTGAGAGTACGTGATAAAATCATCTAGGTTTTTACTGGTCTTTTACATTTTTTAACACCTCAGCTGAATGCATGTTTGGACTTTCTAACCTGAATAATCACCATCATCCTCACTCACTCTGCTGACACTGACCTTCATTTTTTTTTCAACTTTCTGAGCGTACAGCATCACGCAGCAGTGCAGGCAGATTTTGTTATTTTGTATAATTATTATCAATCAGAGAGAGAGAAATAATCTCAGTCAGCTGCTCTGAAGTCCAGTTTCTACCAGGTAGTTAATCTCCACTGTGTTCACAGAGTCCTTTAAAATCTGAGCACATGACTCAGTTTTCACATGGATAATGTTCCAGCTTTACAGCTCCGTACATGCATGTGGAATGTGCGCCCGACACACCTCAAGCTGTCTTATAACTAAGCACTATGCTCCTCATAAAGATCTTGAAAAGCTCATTCATCCTTGTGTGACCTCTAGATTGGAATACTGTAATTGTCTCTACTTTGCTCTTCACTCTGCTCTCCTTCATAGACTTTAGTTTTTCCAAAATGCTCGCGGCTCATCTTCTGACTGGTGCTAGAAAGCATGCCTCTATCACCCCCGTTATCGCTGATTTGCATTACCCATCAAATATCGTACGTAAATATCGTATAAATAATTTAGCCCCTAGCTATCTTGTCGATCTCCTTAGTCCTTATGTCCCTGGGCTGAACCAATTACTATTGGTTCAGCATAGATCTAGACTTAAATCCAGGGGTGACCGTGCTTTTGCCCTGGTTGCACCTAACCTGTGGAACAACCTTCCCATTGCTATTCGTGCATCAGACTCCATTCTCTCTTTTAAATCTCATTTAAAAACGCACTTATTTACCCTAGATTTTCCATCTAGTTTTTTTTTCCATCCTATTTTAGAATTTGCTCCATTTTTATCTATGTACTTATCTTTTAGTTATATCTATTTGTTCTTATTAGTTTGTTCTCATATTTCCTTTTATTCCTGTATAATTAGTGCCTTCAACCTGCTGACATATGTGGTACTTGGTTAATGGTCTTTTATTTAATCATGTCTTAATTTCCCTGTTTCTATTGTAACTTTGGTGTACCGTTGTTGTTGTTTTTTAATGTGCTATATAAATAAAAGTTGTATTGTACTGTACAAACTCGTTTTAATAATTTTTCACAACAGTTACAAGTGTGACACTTACAGCACAACTTAAAATCTATCTACTGAAAAGATGTTTCTGAGTCCGCGGGCACAGTCTGACAGCGTAATGAAATATAAACAACTGTTTGACCTGTGTGCAGCACAGAGTTTCTGGCAAATAACCATGAGCAAACTTCCCCGTGTGCATTTCTAAATAATCTGGACAGATAAGTAAACTGATTAGTTAGCGATCTGGATTTTTCTAAAGGTTTGTCTCAGCATGCATGCAGCTTTAGTTCACTAACCATTGAAATCCAGATTAGATGGTTGTTTTAGTCTTCAATGAAATTCAGTATGATAATAACTGAGTGTGCCTCACTTCTGGAAAGGAAAAGAAGTTGAACTTGTACATTTCTTTAGTTTAACGTAACCAGATTTCTATTGCAGAAAGGATGAGAACAAGTGATTCTACCTCAAGACACATTCCCATTGTTTTCTCATGGAGTCCCAGTATCAAGACTTATTCACAATAAGGCACGTGAAGTGCAAATTCCCCTGGATTTGTCTCTGTTAGTGACACTTTTGTATTAACTCTAGTATCTAAGCCACAGATATAAAGACACTGTTTAGTGAGGCATTAATAGTGGATATAATGTCAAAGCGGATCACTGTAACTGTAAGTGTAAAGTGAGGAAATCCACTGATCTCTTTATTGGACAATCATTCAAAATATGAACGACTAAGATGAGAAGCTTGAATCCCACGATGAGGCAATTTGAAAATGTGGGAGAGGTTTTCGAGCGGTTACGAAGAACATCAGCCAGTTTCCTCCAGATTAAGAAACTAGGGCGGTGATCAGGACTGTTGCTTCATAGCAAGAAGGTCTCGGGCTTGAAACCAGCCTGGGGCCTTTCTGTGTGGAGCTTCTGTGGCTTCTGCAGCTTTTTTAACCCACTTTACTTAAAAGGAAAGTCAGGTTGATGACAATATCACAAATATTTCTACAAATATGCAAAAACGTTCATGCTTTTTATTCCCATTATACTTGGTCATTCTCGTGAACAACTTCACATGACTGTTCACAACATGTCACACCATAAAATCCACATCTGCACCGTGTAGGTGAGGCCACATGGCTCCCAGTCATTCCGCTGACCCTCGAGGAGGACAGAGGAATGGATTTTAAGGTCACAGACAGCAGCTGAAATAACACCTAAACAATTTACATGTTCCACAAACTTTAGCTGAAGTTTTAGTCCAGGCAGCTTTCATGTGTTTCTGTTTTGCTGAGTTCATCATTTACCTGATTTTGCAGCCTGGAGCTGTAATTGCGGCTCAGCGTGAGTAGACTTCAGAGCTCAGCTTCTCTATTTCACCTCATTAAGTTTCCATCTCGACAGAAGAGTTTTTATATGGTTTAATCTCATATCAGATGGAGTGTCGCATTTTCAAAAAAAGATGTTCATTTGACATCTTAATCGTTTGACTAATCGTTTGACTAATTTTGAAATTTAAACATTTAGGACTTTGGAAAACCTCATAAACGCACGTGTGTGTCTTCTTTATGAGCATGGATGGCTGCTCCTTCTAGAGGGCACCACAGCAGACCTCTGCATGTTCTCCTTTACTATATCCATGGATCTTCCTCTTTTCCTCCTTGTAAACCTTTCACTCTTGCTGCTATCCTTCTGTCCCAAAAATGATGCTCATCTCTACCCTGCTTCCTCTTGACTTCTCTTGTGCACTGTCTGCTGTTTTGGATGGTTCACCCAATATAGCTCATCCTTCTCTACCTCTGCTCTTTGCATGTTCACCTTTCCATCTGTTTCATTCCCTTTTCTCTCCAGAGTATTCCTTCACCTCTCCAGACTCGCTTCCACCTGCTCCCGACTCTCACTACAGATCACAGTGTCATCTGCAAACATCATAGTGCACAGAGACTCTGGCCTGACCTCATCTCCCAACTTGTAAATTACCATTAAATACAAAAGTATGTCTGTGTGAACAATAATAATACATGGAAGCATCTCTTTTATTCCTTATTAGCATTTAATTTTTTGTATATTTTCTAAAGAAAATTCTAGTAGGACTTACAAAAAACAAAATTATTTTTAAAAAATTTCAGATTCAAAGTGTTATTTAAAGTTCCGTCTTTAAGGTGGCTTATTGTTGATTTCATTTATGGTCAATTTCATCCCATCCCACCAAAGTCAGTGTAGCTTGTGCATTTGTAATGTTCAACCTTGAGCATTGCATATGCAGCAAAAGGTGATGACAGGTTAACCTGCAGGCACCTATGCTGCTTTCACAATCACTCACCTTCGCCTTGTAATTGGAAGGTTGCCAGTTCGAGCCCCGGCTTGGACAGTCTCGGTCGTTGTGTCCTTGGGCAAGACACTTCACCCGTTGCCTACTGGTGGTGGTCAGAGGGCCCGGTGGCGCCAGTGTCCGGCAGCCTCGCCTCTGTCAGTGCGCCCCAGGGTGGCTGTGGCTACAATGTAGCTTGCCATCACCAGTGTGTGAATGTGTGTGTGAATGGGTGGATGACTGATGTGTAAAGCGCTTTGGGGTCCTTAGGGACTAGTAAAGCGCTATACAAATACAGGCCATTTACCATTTTAAAAGTGTGTTATAGAGCCAAAATATGGGACTTGTCTCTGTTTGCACCTCCACATGATGAGGGATTTGATTGACCTACAGAAACAAGTTTTTTACCTAAAAGAAAACTGTTTTTTTTTTTTTTTCATGATTAAAAAAATGGGACACTGGCCCTCAGTTTAACCTCTTACACACAATTTGACACATAAAATCAATATTTAGTATGAGTGAAGTAGGTCTGGTCATGCTGACAAGGCCAGCTTGCACATCGATATCTGCTGGGACTGGGAAAATCTGGGTCTTTTCTCTGGCATCAGAGGGATAAAACTTTATCCTACCTTCCTTATTAGGCCTTTTATTTGTCCTGGACCTGAAGAGCAACATAGATAAGCAGATTTAAAGATAAGAAAAACCTGCTGCAGAACAAACGAAGAACACAGTGTGCTGAAACAGTGTTGGCATGTTTCCTTTGCATGCTTTCTTCTGAAGTCAGGCAGCTAAAGTGGTTAAGTGGATATATTCTTTTACTATATTGAACATTTTTTCCATACAGGCAAATCCTTATCCTGAACAGCATTTAATAACATTATGGACAGTTTCTGCATGATGCTGTATCTAAAGCGAAATGTTCACATACTTTGGTGTAGAAGAACTTAACTGACCTACACAGAAATTCCTATCAGGAACTTCCTATCTCTGCAGACAGTGAAGGCTGTCACAGCTGCAGTTTGATACCTGTAAGCCTCCACACTTTAATTTAAATAGAACACACCTGACTTTATCGCATGTCTTCAACTGCTCCTCATTCTGCTTGAGGGCATCAGGTTTCTACACTGCAACACTAACTTCACAGCTGGTGTTTGACTTACATCGTGAGTGATGCAAGCTTGGGTTACTCCAAAACGTTGATTGTGTTCATGTGAACACGGGGTTTTCAGTGGGAGAAACATTTCGTCACCATTTGGGATTTCCTTACCTGGATGATGCATCAAGACAAGCTCAGGTTTTCATTTAGCAGTGATGTGTGAAGAGAAAGGCCCAGGCTTCGGTTAATGACAAATCAGTTTGCATTAAAAACAAAAAGCACTTCAAGTTCATTTCAGGACACATCTTCCTTTTCTTTTAAAGTGGCACTAAAAATCTTTCCACCCCCACGACAACAATGCAAACATCTTGCAGAGTTTGGACGAGCATGGTTAGAACTACTTCTATAAGAAGATATAACTCAGTGCATTTTCCTTTAGGCTTTCTTCTGAAGCTGCATTTGTTTACAGAAAACATTTTATTTAAATAACATACAGTTTCCTATAGGACCTTTACCGAGTGAGAAATTTCAGCTTGTGCTAGCTCTGGCAGCCTTGCTAATATCATCACACAAGAAAAACATGCAGAATCACTGTGACATTGTTTCCCTGCTGGGTGCCTCACTAATGCCTATTCAGCAAAACTGCACGGTACAAAAACTGCCATAAAAACAAAAAGGCTGACTGTCAAGTTGTACTGACCTCTCTGTACCCTTAGATGCATGTTGTCAGGCTCCTTTAAACCACAGAAATCATTTTTAGGTTTAAATAAGTGACACAACTGGATGACTGGCTTTCTGAAATAAATCGATGGCTGTTTATTCAGGCATGGATGCCATTTGTCAGAATGCAGACTGGCAACAGTGTTGCAACCAATCAGACATGAGTTACATAATATGAGGTGACCAGAGGTTGAACATTTTCTCCACATGTCAACTGAGTCTTTGGATCAAGAAGGAGATGTAGGCCCAGATGTTTTTCTTTCCAGATGTTTTGCTGACCACATTAAAATGGTACGCATGTGAGATTTTGCCATATCTTGCAATTTTATAATTTCAGGCCCATTTCCAGAATAAATCCAAAAACGAATCACTTCTGTGAGTGGCCAAGCTCCACCGATTTCTTTTTTAGTAGCCCTGCTAGCAAACAACAAACATGCAAACTAAACCAGTCACTTAATATCTTTGACAAAAAAAAACTAAACCAGTGGGTCGTGTCATTTAAATAAAATCCACCAAATCTCAAAAATATCGCTTCCTCTAATTTCCAGTATAAAAAACTGAGATAAATCATGAACTTTGTAGTTATTTATTTTCACAGCCTATAGGAAGGAGGATTTTTTTAGTTACTGGGCTAAATCAAACTTCATCAGCTCATTCAATTCAATTCAATTTATATATATAGCACCAAATCACAACAGCAGTCACCTCAAGGTGTTTTATATTGTACAGTAGATTGTACAATAATAGATACAGAAAAAAAACCAACAATCGTATGACCCCCCCATGAGCAAGCACTTTGGCGACAGTGGGAAGGAAAAACTTGCTTTTAACAGGAAGAAACCTCCAGCAGAACCAGGCTCAGGGAGGGGCGGGGCCATCTGCTGCACTTGGCACTTGATCTGCTCATCATGATGTCAAGTGTGAGTAGTATGTTTATTGTTTAGCACACTGTATATTTTCCTATCCTCTGGATCTAACCTAAACCTAAACCTTAAAATAAACTTTAATTTCTATGTCACAATTTTTCTAAAGGTGTAGACCAAGCGCAGGACGAAAAAGACATAGGTGATCCCTCTGAACAATTTTTAAACATTTAGTTGGGTGAGGAGAAAATGGGTAAAAAGTTACTGTGGGCCTTTGTGAGGAAATGAAATGGCCCCAGCTCACTGGCTAATCCAAAGGTGTGTTAGCTCTAACTGAGGGGAGGGGCACAGAGGTCAACAGGTCAACAACTACCATGTGTTATCAAGCAATGTCAAAAACTGATATGCAGAAGCCAGAACCCAAACAGAGAGGTAACTGACCTGGAAACAAACTGTAACACACACGGAGAATTAGACTAACAAGTCTTCTTACTTGTCGGTGCCGATCAACAATTCAAGGTCCTACCTATGTTTTGGCTGCTGTAGACTTTGATAAGCATGTGGGGGTTTTGGCCTCTTTGCTTATCTATTAAATCAATGGATAACTTGCGTAATGATCACAGACTTTCTCTATCCATTTGATTCAACTTTCCAATTCAGGGTCATAGGTGGCAGCCTATCACAGCTCCCATACAGCAAGAGGCCAGGTACACTCTGGACAGGGTTAACACATAGAGGCAGATGACTGTTTATTCAGAAACCACGCAGAGAAGCATGCAAACTCCACACAGAAAGGCCATGGCCAGATGATGTATTCAAACCCAGGACCTCTCACAGTCCAGAGACATGCATTAGGCTAAGTGGTGTTTCTAAACTGGTTGTGGGTGTGAATATAAGCATGGGTCCCCATCTGTCTCACTGTGTTGGCCCTGTTAGGCTCCAGTCCAGTCATAGTTTGAACTGGATAAGTGGGGGAAAATTGATAGATGAATTATCTAAATTCACCTCATTAGTGCAGCACTGACACAAATCCTTCATGGACATCCATCTCTCCTCTACCTTCAGTTATGCATTAGAGGTACCTTAGCATTGGACTCTAGGTTTTGTGAAGATATTTCAACTCCCATCCAAGAGGCTTCTTCAGTCCTAAAACTAAATGGTGGAGAGTGTCAGGAATTTAAACCCAGAGGGAGTTATCCCTGAAGAGGATTGTTGACCCACTATTGATCATGTGCCTCATCACATGGGCCAAGGTGTGAAAAAGGTGTAGGTCATTACCATCAGAGGTTTCGAGTGAAACCGCTGTTTTGCTTCACCTAGTTGGGTGATCTATTGAGGTGACCTAACAAAAGGTGTGAGTGGGGATTGAGGCGTCTGAGAAAGGATCTCAATACTGCATCGTAGGTGGCTGACAATTGGTGTCATAGACCACCCTCTTTGTTCGAAGACAGTCATTCACAGCAGACATAGACGGGCTCTTTTAAGAAACTTGAATAAGCCCAGCCTTACTCTTTTTTGCAAGAAGCTAAAAACAATCGACAACAAGTGAACAGGCCTGATCTTCCAATCACTGGTGAAGTTGTGAAAGTAGCTCCAGCCTTTTCATTTGTGGTTCCAACTTTTGCCCTGGGTATTTATAATCATTGTTGTCCTGCCTAAAACATCAAGCTTGGCACCAGCACCAGTGCTAGACTCTACATCAGTGAAATGTCTGGGAAGGTTCTCAGTCATCCAGGTCATCGTAGTCAAAGGAGCTTGCAAAGAA
>NW_024582791.1:62075-73854 GCF_018398535.1 Haplochromis burtoni
CAGTCCACCGGTCTTCCGATTGGTAGAGGACCCGCTCTACCACCTGAGCCAAAGCCTCCCATACAATTTTAAATAAATTAACCAGATTTAGTTGTTATGTGCTTAAAAATGCTGTGTGAATGTTAAAGTAAGTAATAAATACTAAGTTGACTGGTCATGCTGGTTAATGAGTTCTCCTACTTTTACATTATAGTTTAATGGAGTTCAACTTTACATACTTTAACTTATAAATAGAATTACTTTTCAGCTTTCACCACCATGACATTGGTTATCTCCTTTTACAACATAATCACATCTGTATCGCCCCAGTTTGGAAACAAATCTATTGACCTGTTTTGACAGTGGTTTACTGTGTTGATCCACATCGATTACTGGACATTCAGTCCAAGTGACATGCTTTTAATAACTTTTCTTATTTACAATACAGGCACACTCTAAACAGGATGTGTTGTCTACTTGTACGTGTGCCAAAACATTTTAGTGATAAATGCATAATGATAAATGGTGATGCAATCCATTTTTAAGCAATGCACAGTTAGAGAGAACGCTGAATTGAAACGAGTTGTTTTTTGTTTCCAAACTTATTTATTAAACAAGGCTGTAGAGTTATTTGGTAGTTTCTGATACTCAGAGCAAACACAGGTCACATGATTTTTCATCAAAGCAAATAAATTATAATATAATAGAATTTATTATAAAATAAAAGACTTAACTTGAAGTAAAGTAATATTAGTGTAATACATTTACAAAAAAAATCAGACAAAAAAATTGTCTCTATCTAAACATTCAGCATATCTGCTGCTGAACCAAAGTGTGCTTTTTATACTGTTTTGTTGTAAATATGTCTGCATACCATTGTACATACTTGTGCTGTATATACTATATATAATGTTGAGCCCTCATTCTGGATATATAGCAACAAGTTATCCATTTCTTATTTATTCCAACATCTATGCACCGCTGCACACATAAATATACTGTACATGTTGTCTGTTTGTCTCTGTTGGTAGATTGTGAGGAAAAAATTGAGTTAGACAATAAAACTGATGTTAGTCAGATTATCATGTTCACAGATTATCATGTTCACATCATCTGAATGTTGGATATAATCTAACTAAATGTCTTTATACATACATCTGTGACCATAACTGTACCACATTTTAAAATTGCCGATGGTGTGAAATCACTATGCAACATAACTAAAGTAGCTACTGTCATTGTCTGTAAAGAAGTAAAAGTTTACATTTTCCTTCTAAAGAGGAGAAAATGTATATTATAAGCCCAACATTATAGAAACAAATGACTACATACTGCACATACTGCAGTTGACAGTAGGATGTATTGGTTTAAAACTTGCGTCACACAATAACACACAGTACTCGCAGACTGATGACGAGAACAAGTGGACCACAAACACGTGATGTTCAAAAACACGCTGTGTGTCCGAAACCACAACATCTTTTGTTTTTAATCGGTGAGAGTAACAGAGACACAGATCGATAAAGACTGAATGGATACTTTAACTTATAAATAGAATTACTTGGATCAGTGGATCTCGAAACATCATAGATTGTTTATGTGAACATAACATGAAAAGTAATGAGTGGGCTGGAGTGGGAAATGTCGTGAAAACTCTTATATCCAGCTCCACCTGTAGTATAGGATGTTCCGTGGGTGTGTATTTCTCTGTGGCATACCGGTCTGAAGGTGTGTCCGCTCAGCCAATGAAACTGCAGCAGGTACATGCGTCAGCAGAGGAGGGGGGGGAGGGGGGAGTCACCGGTCCTATGATAAAGTCTGCAGCTGCCCCTCTTTCCACAGAAGTGAGAGAGAGGAGCTGAATACTTCACGGGACTCTAAAAGACAAGAAGAACTCAACAGAAGACTTCTTCCACCTTCTCTTTGATATTTTTATACGCCTTAAAAACTTTTTTTTATTTTCAGACTTAAAACTTTAAGTCTGTATTTACACCTACATTTTTTTTCTTACATTCTCAGACGCTTCGTTTATCTTCCGAAATGTTTCCAGAGGCAAACAGCTGGTGAGTAGATTTCTAATATTTTAATTACTTTTTCTCGTTCAGTGTTGCTCAGCAAGTGACTCTTTCACGGCCGGCTTTGGATAGCGTGAAAAAATAGACTGGACTGAGGGGATGCAAAAAATAATACGCGCATGCGCTCTTGTTCGCGGTGGAGTGTCGAGAAATGATTCATTCCAAGAGGAGTGACGCGTCTAATTACATAATGAAGCGCGTTTCACAAATAAGTGGAAGTAAAGAGTTTGAAATGTTCTAATGTTGTAAAAATCAGTCAATAAAATTGATATTGGACTTGTGAAGTGAAGGTCACATTTTTGGTCACCATGGTTACTTTCGATCTTCCTGTGTGAACCAAATTCATAAAAATGTGCTTCTGCATCATATCAAGCCATAAAATTAGTGTGTTCATGTGTGCTGGACTGTCACGGTGATCTGCCTGACCTCTGCCCTTTTGTTAATGTCATCCAGCTACAGCTACGAGGAATGCAAGGCCACTGCTGATTGGCTGCTCGCCCAGACAGACACCCGACCCACTGTGGGCATTGTGTGCGGCTCAGGGCTCGGAGGGCTCGCTGACCTGTTAAAGGACCAGGTGGCCTTCAACTACAAAGACATCCCCAACTTTCCGCAGAGCACAGGTGAGCTACACCTACTACACCGACACTTTACCACAGCGACTCCACATCAGCTGAGCAGCTCCTGCTGATGTTCACTGTTATATTTTTGAATTCCCACAGTGCACGGACATGCCGGGAAGCTGGTGTTTGGACACTTAAAAGGAAGGCCGTGCGTTTGCATGCAGGGACGTTTCCACCTGTATGAGGGCTACTCAATACAGAAGGTATGTGTGTGTTTGCAAAAAAAATATCCCGTAATTTTCAGTAAGATCCCCCCAAAATATTATTCATTTATCTTCTGTGATGTTCTTTTTTCCAGATTACATTGCCTATGCGCATCTTCAAGATGCTCGGTGTTGAGACGGTGATGCTGACCAATGCAGCCGGAGGCCTCAACCATGACTTTAAAATGGGAGACATCATGATCATCAAAGACCACCTCAACCTGCCCGGCTTCGCTGGCATCAATCCTCTGAATGGACCCAACGATGAGCGGTGAGACGTGTTCTCGTACAGCCATAAAAAGCAGACATTTAAACCTCCTATAAGCTTAACCTAATCTTCTTCCTGTCTTCCTTCGTCTGTCAGGTTTGGCGTACGTTTCCAATGCATGTCCGATGCATACGACAGAGAGCTGCAGCAGCTGGCCATGGACGTGGGACAGGATCTGGGCTATGGAGATTTCCTAAAGGAGGGAGTGTACTGTGTGCTGGGCGGGCCAACATTTGAGACAATCGCAGAGGGTCGCATGCTGCATAGACTTGGCGCTGATGCTGTCGGTGAGCTGATTGTTTTGTTGATCTGAGTAAATGTAACGAATGAATGTAAAGTCCCAAAACTTTAATCAGATCAGAATCTACACATCTGGATTTTTAAGACGTGTCAATCAGAATCAGAATACTTTATTGATCCCTAGGGGAAATTATTTTTCGTTACAGTGCTCCATTATAAACAAACATTAACAGAGACAGACAATACACTAACTAAGAATAGCACAATAACAAGGACTATCAATTAGATTTATCAGCTGATGGCGATAACAGGACTTGATCAATTCAAACCACGTGGTACCACAAAAACCAGCCACAGCGTCCTGTCTGATATTAACCTAATCATCAAGCTGATGCCCACAAAGCACGTGGAGTTTATTAAAAGAGCACTGTATCAAATGCCATCATGCAGTTTTGAATTTTATTCCAAGAAATGACAGTTCAGTAGAAATGCTTGAAGTCCTTTTGCTGCAGTGACTTTGAAAACGTGTGATTTGCCCCGGGCTGCCCAAACCTCAACTTGAAGCTTTACCTTTGAGGAGCAAAAACACGTGAAAAACATAAATTTAAGTTTCCTAAAGTGAGTCTTCTTTGTATGCATGCATACTGAGACTTCTCATGAAATTAAAGCAATAAAACTTATTAGAAGCCTCTAAATTAGCTTAAGCGAAGTTGGTTTCAGCAGTATTAGATCTGCAGTTCTTCTTCTTTTGATAACACTATAAATCCCAGGCTTCTCAACATTACAGGACATAGTTCCCAAGCCAATTAGAAACAAGGAAAACATCTCTTTTGTGTTATTTGCATTTTTACATCCTTTCTTGTGTGTACTGGCTGGTTTATGGCTACTCTATTCTTTCTATTAGAGTTGTTTATATTTGTCTCGATCTTTTCCTCTCCAGGCATGAGCACAGCCCATGAGGTGATCGTCGCTCGGCACTGTGGCATGCGCGTCTTCGCCCTCTCCCTGATCACCAACCAGGTTGTGATGAACTACGACAGCGAAGAGAGGGCCAATCACGAGGAGGTCCTCCAGGTGGGCAGGCAGCGGGCGGCGCAGCTGGAGAGGCTCGTTTCCACCATGGTGACCAAAATTGTGCACAACAACGACGGCCTAAGAGACTAACAGCCGTGTTTAGGCCTCTGGGATATTTTATGTGGTCATGTTCTACATTGAAGAAAATCCCACTCAGTTGAGCTGATTTTAGCCTGAGGTCAAATGGTGAAAGCATTATAGTTACCTGAAGAATCTCACTTGGACACACAGACACAGAATCTTTGAAAACGTACTCAACTGTTCTCGTATTTCATGTCACTGCGCACAAAAGGTTACACATTCCCCTGCTGAGCAGCTCCAGAAGAAAGTTGTTCAGTTCTTTTTATATAATTTTAAACAAAGTGTTATTTTTTTCCCTTATCTTACAATATAGAATCCCCTTTGTAAATGTCTGCAATTTAACTTAAAAAGAGCCAAAATCTGCTGTAAAAGTCTTAATTTTATAAGGTTGTAAAGATGTGTACATTAACCAAACTTATATTGTATGTAATGTATTTGAGTGTACCTGTTTTTGTAGGATGTTATTGTTAAATGTACTATTTATTACTATATCAAGTTTGTGTATTTCCCCCTATCATGATCACACCCATTTCCACAGTTTTATTTGCAGCCTTTTTTTTTTCCTTTTTCTTTTTTCTGTGGACTGTGCAAGACCAATAAAACTTAGACATTAACTCAAAACCTCTCCATGTTTATTTCCCAAGTTTATATAGAAGAAGTGATACAGAGAAAGCTACACAGTAAACCAGCGCATTGCATAATGAAGGGTTTGGTTCACAAAGCGACCCAAAAAAGTTATTACTGTAAACATTACACAGTTTTACACAAACATCACTTAACATTAAAGAAGACAAGAATGTCAGAGTATCTTAAAAACGTGAGGGTTTGGCAGTACTTCTCAAAGAAAAGTTCTTAAAAATAAAAAAAGGCAAAAATTTGTAAATTTTTGGCAGAACAAAAGAAACTGTCATTTAAAAACTGTGGCACATTACATGTAGATGCTCCAGACAGCATCGTGTAATTCTGGAATACCTCGGATTAAACTCTTGCTTTCCTGACGGGAAAGAAATGAGACAGTCATACAATATATCACATTTCACACAGCATGCATACAAACATATCCACCCATCCCCGTTTACCCTTACCCGAAACTTTGACATATTGCTCCCTTCAAAAGGCAAGACTCAAACAGCGTTGACACATCCCTTTTTATTACCACTTTAAAGTCCAGTTTATTTCATACTTTACAAAACAAGAAAACAAAAACAGAGCCATGCATAAAGATAAGCTTGTATATATTAGAATAAAACATTCACAATGATCCAGCACCTCACCATTGTCTCTGCAAAATCTGAACGGGCCCTTTATGCTGAGGTGAAAGCAAAGTTTGGCACAGGATGTAAGAGGCCAGCAGTGATGCTACAGTACAAACTACTAATAGATTTATAACGCACAGTCATCTATGCCAGCCAGCACACTAAGCAACTCTCCACTTCGACTGCATCCAGCACTGGGTTTTCTAAAGATTGTCTTCAAATGTAAGCAGCTGATTTAAGCAGTCGCCATTTGAATTTGGCCACAGAGGTATTTATGGATGCTACCGAAACCCCAACATGCAACAAAGCTCAAACACAAATGGAGTCAAACCTCTCTCACGTCAAAGGGGCAGAAAAACCCCTGAAGATTAGGTGGTAAATATTTAATTATAACGTTATTAAGTTAGAGTGAAGTGATTAGAAAAACACAAACAAGCTATACTAAAGATGGAAGTCTGGCTAATGTATTAATAACCACATTCATACTATATCAGAATTATTAAAAACCCAACCAATTTATCTGTGGGCCAATATTATCGACTGATAACAACTACTTGCCAGTCTATCGTTATCAGCATTTATAAAGACAGACAATGAAAATTTTTAAAAGCACCCTTCAACCATCTTATGACTGTGATGTTGCGTAAGTTTGTCCAGTGAAGGGCATCCTGAAATTTCCCTGTTGGCAACACGTGATTGAAACCCCAAAAACACAACAGCTAGCTGATTGTGAGATTACATTCTTCTTCAATGTAATTGAGCAAATAAATAACTTCACATAATTTATTTTAATTTTTAAAATTGATGGCAAGAAACCCTACAAACAAAATCTGGTCGGGGTAACGCTGTATCAGCCTTATGTCTGCTTAATGTTTCAAATTATGTAATGCTAGCAAAACAACGTAGGCCTGGACCATGTCACATTTAAGACATTACACTTAGTAATGTAACATATAAACACTACTTTGGCTTTGGTATCATGTCATAGTTACCTTAGTAAAATACACTGTAAAGTTTATACACTGTAAAGTTTCTGTGGGCTTTGAGTGACATACAATTTTGGCACTTCATCATGTGTTTAGTAACTTTCTATAAAGCTTTAGCATGTAGCCTACAGTGTTAACTTTACGAAAAGGTAAAGCTAGCTTTAGCATGTAGCCTACACAGTTAGCTTTACAAAAAGGTAAAGCTAGCTTTAGCATGTAGCCTACACAGTTAACTTTACGAAAAGGTAAAGCTAGCTTGTAAACTAAATTTTGTACGTTAACAAGTTCTGGTCCAGTTAAAAAAAGAAAAGAAAAATAAAAGTATGTCTCCACACCCTCAGATTTAATCAGGTGTTTTCTTTCAGACCCCAGAGTAGCCAGTTTTATCACAGAGTTGACCAAAGTGGAGAAGCGGGCGTCTTTCAGTTGGCGAGACAGGCAACACATTTTCAGTACAGGCACTGTAATCAAGATTTTACAGGTTTTTAAGCATCAGAGGACCTCAGCAATGCGCAGCATAGAGGGTGAGGAAGAACTGAAGGGAAAAAGGCACTTCTGAAACCACATAACAGACCAAGAGCTGCAGTGCAAAATTTACAGAGGAGTCCACTCATCTTTAGGCAAACATGGTCAGGGTGATCCACTGCAGAACAAAGAGAGTGTTGGGATTAATGAATGAAAACTCTTAATAAATCACAGAGAGTGAATGGAAAAAAACAAGCTTTTGTTTATACAACAGCATTTGTGATGGGATTTTATACCTGGACGAAGTTTAGAGATATCTGACCGTCTCCATCAGTGTCCAGGTTCTTAAAGGTTTCTGCAGTAAGAGAAACAAAAAAGATCATTTGACTCAGAACAGAAGTATTTTAGCTTCTGTTAAGCTTTGCAGCCATGCACTGTATGTTTGTGTTTTGTTTTGTTTTTTACAGCAAAGCAGGATCAAGTTGCACAAGCAGTTAGACTGTCCCTTGTGAACCAGTGAACAACTGCAATAGTGTCACTCACTGAACATTGTCTCCAGTCTGACCAAACAGGTGACAAAGTTGTCAAAGTCGACAGCCATGTCTGCCTCTGTGTATCGCAGGATGATCAGCTGGAACAGGTGGTTAGTCAACTTGAAACCTGAAGGAAGCAAAAGCAAGAAAACGCATACAACAATGTGAAAAAAATGTCAGCGAAGGTGCTCCACCTACAACTCAGAAAAAATGCTTTCTGCATATACTGCTGGGACTTAAAAGTGCTTTTGTGATTTTTTTTTTTTTTTTGCACTTTAATACTAAAGAATAATACCTGCAGATTCAAGAGCCATTCTCATCTCGTAGGAGCTCATGGTGCCCGATTTGTCCACGTCAAACTGCCTGAATACAGTCTAGATACGGGGAGGGGGGGGGGAACAAGAGACCACCAGTTTGAATCAAATAACAAAATGGAAACACCAGTGCACTAGCTATTCGCTGTTAACTCAGTCATGCAATTTAACTCTCACCAGGTATCGTTTAATCTTTTCCCAGAGTACGTGAAACTCTGTCAGGCCCAACTTCCCACTGCCATCAGTCTGAGTGAAGACGCTAAGGAACATTTCGTGGTCAGAGAGACATTAACGTGAAGAGATCCAGAAACAAAAGAAACAGGAAGCAGATATTTCAACTTCACATCAAGGATACATCCATGAGGTTAATCATGCTGCGACAAGCTTCTTGTGAGAAGCCATCTGTCTTCAGGTCTTTATCTGTGGACGGCAGGAAGTGAAGTGAAAAGAGAGAAGAATACACGTCTGTTTTAAATATTGAAGTCTAAACTATGTTAGAAACATTTCATAATGGCAGTGCTTTACGTTTGCTGATGATCCTGTTTAATATGGTTTGCAGCTCTGTGACACTGATCTCCATGTCCTGTGGGCACAAACAGATGTGCGTTATATTAAATGTGACTGCGCAGGTGCCTTGGACTACTATTGCTATCTCCTACAAGTTTTGAGAGCGTGCTTACTGCTCCTGCCAGCTGCCTGAAGAGATTCTTGAAGCTTGGGTCAATCTGACTCTCATGTAGCTGAACCTGAAACACAAAAAACAGATGTGTTCACTACACGCTTTTTTCCCCACCTCCTTTCGCACAATATGGCCAGATGTGGTCACATGGGGTCACTTCTTCTCACCTCTGCTGGAATATCTGCTTTAACTTCATCATCGAGCTCCCTGATGGAGAAACAAGACAACAGCTGAAGTCAGATTTAGACTTCAGTTTCAGTTTTGTTTATATAGTTCCCAATCACAACAACAATTGCATCAAGATGCTCCTTATTGTAAGGTAGACACTACACTAATACGTACAGAGAAAAACACAATTATCATGTGAACTCCCTTTTGACAGGATGTTAACACATGTATGTTTAGCTTTTGAGTACCTATACACTAGCATTGTCTAAGGAGCTTGGAAAGAAAAGCCTCTGGACTTGTTTAAGTTGCTTGAAGACGTTTCACCTCTCATCCGAGAAGCTTCTTCAGTTCTAAGGTCAAATGGTGGAGAGTCCCAGATTTAAACCCAGTGGGAGTTTCCCCCCAAAGAGGGACAAAGGACCCCCTGATGATCCTCTACCTAATCACATGAGCCAAGGTGTGAAAACGGGTGTGGGTCACAATCAGCCAGGGTTTCGGGTGAGCTCATTGTGAAACCTGGCCCCACCTTATCATGTGATTTCCTGAGGTCAGATGGCCCAGGATGTGAGTGGGCGTTAAGGCGTCTGGGAAGGGATCTCAAAACTGGATTATAGATGGCAGAGAGTTGGTGTCGTAAACCACCGCCTCTGTTCAAAGATGGTCGCTCACAGTGGACATAGATGGCTTCTTTCACTCCTCTTTCAAACCATCTGTCCTCTCTGTCCAAAATGTGAACATTGGCATCCTCGAAAGAGTGTCCTTTATCCTTAAGATGCAGATGGACTGCTGAGTCTTGTCCTGTGGAGGTGGCTCTTCTGTGTTGTGCCATGCGCTTGTGAAGTGGCTGTTTGGTCTCTCCAATGTAGAGGTCTGGAGCATTCCTCGCTGCACTGTACAGCATACACCACATTGTTAAGTTTGTGTTTTGGAGTTTTGTCTTTCGGGTGAACCAGTTTCTGTCTGAGTGTGTTGCTGGGTCTGAAATGCACTGGAGTGAAGTGGAATCCTTCACTGCGCACATTAACGCCGTGGATAAAAACATCAAGTTCACCAGGGAAGACACAAAGGACAACTGTTTGCCTTTCCTGGACTGCGCTGTGCACATTGAAGAGAACGGCAACCTCAACATCGAAGTTTACCGGAAGCCCACACACACGGACCAGTACCTCCTCTTTGACTCCCATCACCCTCTGGAACACAAACTTGGAGTAATTAGGACCCTACACCACCGGGCAGAACATGTTCCCTCTAAGCCTGAAGGGAAAAAGAAGGAACACACACATGTAAAGGAAGCACTCAAAACGTGCGGCTATCCTAAATGGGCGTTCTTAAAGTCAGCAAAGAGGCACAGAAAAGAAGACCAGACACCAGCGAGGGAGGATAAGAAGGACAGACGCAACAACATTGTCATCCCCTATGTAGCCGGTGTATCAGAGAAACTCAGGAGAGTTTTCTCCAAGCATGACATCCCGGTGCATTTCAGACCCAGCAACACGCTCAGACAGAAACTGGTTCACCCGAAAGACAAAACGCCAAAACACAGACTTAACAATGTGGTGTATGCTGTACAGTGCAGCGAGGAATGCCCAGACCTCTACATCTACAAACTGGATTATAGATGGCAGACAGTTGGTGTTGTAAACCACCGCCTCTGTTCAAAGATGGTCGCCCACAGTGGACGTAAACCCTGGCTGATTGTGACCCACACCCATTTGCACACCTCGGCTCATGTGATTAGGTAGAGGATCATCAGGGGGTCCTTTGTCCCTCTTTGGGGGGAAACTCCCACTTTGTTTAAATCTGAGACTCTCCACCATTTGACCTTAGAACTGAAGAAGCTTCTCGGATGAGAGGTGAAACGTCTTCAAGCAACTTAAACAAATCCAGACGCTTTTCTTTCCAAGCTCCTTAGACTACGATGACCTGGATGACTGAGAACCTTCACAGACATACACTAGCATTATATTTATATAAACAAGAATTGGATGCAATAATTTTAGCCTGTACATATACCGAAAGTATATGTACAGCCTGTAATAGTCACACATACATCACCAATAATATTTGGTTGAATTTCCCTTAGCAAGCTTGACCTTAACCAAGCTTCTGGCATAATCCTGGCTGGATATTAGGCAACTCCTCTTGGCGGAGTTTCTTTAAACAGAGTTTTGAATAAGGTCGAGGTCGGGGCTTTGGGAAGGCAATTCCAGATGCGTCATCACTAATGAAGTTAATAGGCCTGTCTTGTGAACTTATAAGGCGTTGTGGAACCTTTTTTGTATATAATGCTGTATATACAGTCTAAATCCCAAACATGACTGTCACAGCAAACATGTCTTCTACACTTCCTGCAAGCCGGTGGCTACTTACTCAGAGCCTGCAGGCTTCTCAGAGAACACCCTGAGGACGAAGTCGCCGTCTTTGTTTGGCTCAAAGGTGGAGGGGACGATTATGTACTCCCCTTTCGGCAGCTTCAAACGTGAGCTGACCTCCCTCAAGTTGATGAAGGTTTCTGATCGAGCGCTGGAGGCATGAGAGAGGAAAAAGTCTCGCTTCAGGTGGACCCCTGAACTCCCCTTGAACTGAGAGGGGCATTAACAGAGGTAGCATTATGTTTTTATTCTATTCTCTGTAATATATATATATATATATATGTGTATATGTGGAAAGTAGAAAAACCTCATACCTCATCTGGAACCTGCAAAGATAGCAGAGATGGAACATGATTATAATCAGTGTTGTTAAAAGAAAGAAAGAAAGAAAGAAAGAAAGAAAGAAAGAAAGAAAGAAAGAAAGAAAGAAAGAAAGAAAGAAAGAAAGAAAGAAAGAAAGAAA